>NW_025849003.1:0-1128 GCF_002878395.1 Capsicum annuum
ATGGATTCGTGTGAGTGGCTTTGTCTTTCGTGAGCGTAGGCAGTAAAAGAGCACGTATGCGCAGGTGCCGGGGTGAAAGCTCAATCCAAGACATGAAAGCGGAATCACAACTGTCAAAGTAAGTAGGTCAATGCCAATGAAAAAAGACACGGTTTAGCTTAGTCTAGTCCTAAGGAAATCAAATGACATAGAATAAGATGTCATCTTATGTCCTCTTTAAATAGGGCACGAAGGCTAAAAGAAAAAGTAAGGTGCGAAGGGCACTCCTTAAACCGCTTTCTAGTTGAAGATGGAGGTGAGGGAAGACAGAAGGAATAGCATAATTAGTAACCTCTTGCAGCATTCTTCTTGTATTAGTTATAAATAAGACTAGAAAGAGAGAATTCCTTTTGGTTAAGATAAAGATTAATGGATAGAAAGATTCATGGGTCAAAGCGAAAGGAGCTCAGCTCAGGGGCCTGTGTGCCTTGTTTCCAAGATCCGGTGGATAGCTTTCATATTCCCTAGGGCTTTCATTCAGATGGAGGGGCAGTCTGAATTCATCAACCAAAGATAAAAGTAAGAGAGGCAATTCTTAAGATTCTTTGATCCCGAAAGCCCAACACTCGGCGTAGGAATTCTTGTCCAAACCTTCCATCCGTAAGCCAATCAATCGAAAAGACAAGTCGACCATCATTCGACACCTTCCACCGATAAAGCATGCTATCAAAGGAAAGAGTCACCCAAGAAGGCATTTCCAACCAAAACTTCACCTGTCGCAGAACCGTAACCCATCACTTGGCCTCTCCATGAATGTGCATGCCTAGATCTTTGTCATTCTCTTCCACCGAAAGCAAGAATGGCATAATCAATCGCATCTGCAACCGAAACCCAAGCTGGCGAATAAGCAAGTGATTGGTCTTTTTTAGTCTTTATTAGCTTGATCGGTAACTGGGACACAAACGAAGGAGCTTTTAGAATGACTTCAATTGGCACACACAACATTACCCCAACTCTTCCTTAGCCTCTTAGACTGCCTTGCCTGACCTTGAGCTCTTCGCTTCGTGCCTTACTTCTGCTCTAACAAGAACTCTAAGATGAGGGAGTTAGAAGTCGGATTTGAAGCTGGACTTTCCCTATATGACATTT
>NW_025849003.1:1228-1905 GCF_002878395.1 Capsicum annuum
AGTCGGATTTGAAGCTGGACTTTCCCTATATGACATTTCTTTAAAGTCCGCTTCGAAGCTTCCAGGTTTACTTGTTTTATATTATGGTTATAGAGAATAACTCGGTCCCTTGCTTCCATTAGTCAGGCGCAGGGATCTCATCTCTTTAGCTAGAATTATTCCTTTTGCATATATATCTCGTCTATAAAAAAGAAATGATTTGACTTTCCTGTAGCTTTCTTCAAAACTCTTTCTTTTCTCTTTTCTTCTCACCTTATAGTTTTGAAATGAATGTTTTTTTTCTTCTTACTTCACCTTCACACAGAAGAACGAAAGGAGAAATCAATGCTTTAACGCCGGGATATCTCACGTGTCCGATAACGAGAACGTCAGCTATGGCCTTAGGTCATCTTTCTGTTCAAGAATTGGTAGCCTTTTTAACAAAGACTACCGAGCTCCACGATAGAGACTCTCATCTCTATGCGAATGTTGACTTTGATTGGAAATCTCTGAGCGCTCGCTCGACTTCAGAAATGACTCTACTTGCTTACTAGCTGCCTTTATGACTCATCTCAGAATTTGACTTGTTAATTTATAGAACTGAGTACACTAGGATAACGGTAGTTTCCTCTGTTTTTTATGAACCTACAGCATTCCTTCTCTGTAAACCCCTCTATCTTCGTCATAACCAAACTGCA
>NW_025849004.1:0-624 GCF_002878395.1 Capsicum annuum
ATATATACGCACCAATCAATATATATGTACTACTTAAAATAAAATATATACTACAACATACATGGATTACAATACATAGATAGTTATATTATACTAATTTATTAAACATATACACTTGTATACATTAAATATATACATCTATATAAGATATATACACATATATACGCACCATTCAATATATATGCCGTACGTTAAATAAAATATATAATACAATACACATATATATACACTACAATATGTATGTATATATATATATATAGTTATATACTAATTTGTAAAACATATACACTTGGATACATTAAATATATACATCTGTAGAAGATATATACACATATATACACACCATTCAAAATATATGTACTACTTCAAATAAAATATATACTACAATATACGTATATATATATATTACAATATGTATATATATATATATAGTTATATACTAATTTTTAAAACATATACACTTGTATACGTTAAAGATATACGTCTAGAGAAGATATATACACATATATACACAGCATTCAATATATATGTACTACTTTAAATAAAATATATACAACAATATACATATATATATACTACAATATGTATATATATAGTTATATACTAATTTGTAAAACATATACA
>NW_025849004.1:724-1247 GCF_002878395.1 Capsicum annuum
TATATATATATATATATATATATATAGTTATATACTAATTTATAAAACATATACACATTTTATACGTTAAATGTATACGTCTATATAAGATATATACTCATATATACGCACCATTCAATATATATGTACTACTTTAAATAAAATATATATTATAATATATATATATATATATATATATATATATACTACAATATGTATATGTATATATAGTTATATACTATTTTGTAAAACATATACACTTGGATATGTTAAATATATACGTCTATGGAAGATATATACACACCATTCAATATATATGTACTACTTTAAATAAAATATATACTACAATACATATATATATACTACAATATTTATATATATATATATATATAGTTATATGGTTATATACTAATTTATAAACCATATCCATAACGTATACATTAAATATACTCATCTATAGAAGATATATACACACATATATATATATACCATTCAATATATTCACTACTCTAAATAAAACATACACTACAATATATATATATAT
>NW_025849005.1:0-1151 GCF_002878395.1 Capsicum annuum
TATATATATATATATTGTAATATATATATATTGTTGTATATTTTATTAGTAATAGTAAATATACATTAAATGGTGCGTATACACATGTATATATTTTCTACAGACGTCTATAATTAACGAATACATGTGTATATGTTTTATAAATTAGTATATAACTATATCTATATGTGTTAGAATGTTTATATATTGTAATATATTTTATTAGTAGTAGTATATAAACATTTAATGGTGCATATATTTGTGTATATATCTTCTATAGAGGTGTATATTTAATGTATACATTTATATATGTTTTATAAATTAGTATATAACTATATCTGTATATATTGTAATGTATATATATTGTAGTATATTTTATTAGTAGTAGTATATAAACATTAAATGGTATGTATATTTGTATATATATCTTCTATAGACGTGTATATTTAACGTATACATGTGTATATGTTTTATAAAATAGTATAGATGTTTATGTTTAGTGTATACATGTGTATATATTTTATAAATTAGTATATAACAATATATATATATGTATATATATATATACATATATACATATATACATATAGATTGTAATGTATACATATTGTATTATATTTTATTTAAACTTAAAACTTCAAAGTAGTACATGTATATTGGATGGTGCGTATATATGTGTAATTGTGTATATGTGTATATATTTTTTAAATTCTAATGTAGTATATACTATATATATGTAGTGTATATATATTTTTTAACGTATTTATAATGTATATAGGTGGGTATATGTAATGTATATTGAAAGAAATTTTTTTTTTTTATATTTTTGGTCAGGTTTGACCGGTTTTTTAACCGAGTTTGACCAGATTTAGGTGGGTTTGACCGGGTTGAGTTAAGTGGGATGGGTTAGGTTTGGCTTTCATTTTTTGATGTTGGGCTTGGCTCGGCCCGACCCACTTAGCTCCCAACCCGGCCCTGACCCGGCCCTCAACCCGATTACATAAGACAGGCCAGTTCCGAGTTGGCCTAGTCCGGTCCACTTGACACCTTTACCCTCTGCTGATAGGTGAGTCCCCATCCTTGGGTTCACTCGATGCTGAATCCTACTCTAATCTGAATAGACACTGAACTAATTTCCAAGTTCGTACTAGGCTTGAGTAAACTGTTACTAT
>NW_025849006.1:0-7355 GCF_002878395.1 Capsicum annuum
TGGTTGAGTTGTTGTGAAGTGGTGAGCCTCCATCTTTTGGAAAGAACTACCATTTCATTAGGTGTCTTTCCATATTTTAGGAATTGTGAATTCAATTTTGTCATTGTCAGGGCATGTCCCGACCTAGTTTGGTATTTTTGGTTTTAGAGGTTTTTGTGGAAAGTATGGGGATGATTGGTTGTGTTTTTAGACTCTTACATTCCTTTTGATTCATTTACCTTATTTACTATTTTGGTTGGCTTTCGATGTTCGTTATATTATGCTTTGGAGGATAGGATAAGTGGGTGGTCTCTGGTCCACGGTGGGCTTAAGATACCCGTCATGACTAGGCCCTGGTTCTGGTCGTGACATCAATGCGAGGCATAGGATAATGGTTCTTCACCGTCAACTTAGCAAGCTTCCTATAATCAATACACATACGCATGGATCCATCTTTCTTCTTCACAAATAACACAGGGGTTCCCAAGGGGACACACTTGATCTAATAAAACCCTTACCAAGAAGGTCCTGAAGCTGAGAATTCAGCTCCTTAAGCTCGATAGAAGCCATATAGTAAGGTGCCATAGAAATAGGTTGGGTGCTAGTCTCAATATCAATAACAAAATCAATCTCATGGCAGGGGGAATACCAGGTAGATCGGTAGGGAAACAACAGGAAAATCACGAACAATAGGAATAGAGTCAAATGACTGACTCTCTATACTAACATCATGTATATAAGTAAGCTAAGATTCAGAACCCCTCTAAATAAGCCTCCTAGCACATAGAATCGTGACAGCCCGTCAGAACCGTCGTCACCGTTTTCCAGCTTGACATGCTGGAGTAAAATGGGCATAAATCTTTTCTAGGATATACGATTTTGAAGAAATTGGTATAGTTGGAAAGATAATTAAATTATCTATCTTTTGATAGGTCATGAGCTGAAAAATTCGAAGTATAATGAGAGATATGATCATTTGAAGTTAACTATACCAATATCCTTCCCAAGAATTCAATCGGTAAGGAATGTTTTGATTCGCCCAATCGTTAGGACATCTTTAAGGCCTTAATACACACCATCCTTGATTAGAAAACAACCAAATCACTATAATTTATTTCTCAAGATCTTGATTCATGGTTGCACTATTGGTTAGAGTCTTGGGGAATTACAAAATGGCTCTAACATCCTCACCGGGTGTCCGATTCGGGTGAATCTTATGTCGATGGAAAGCTTATCCAATTCTCCACATGATAGAAAGTAGAATTTAGGGAAATAAAACATGAGATAAACAACAATCAATTTGGAAGTCATCCATATTCACTCAAAAGATGGGTTTAGGCTTAAGAAATGATCGGGGTATTACAATATCTCCCCGTTGGAAACATTCGTCCTCGAATGTTGCGTTTTGGCCAAGAATATAGAGAAAACTGAAGACACACAGCTGAAACAACTTGCTAATCTGAATCTATATCTTTCTAAATTTTGAAGTACTTCGTTGAATGTATAAACTTATGATGAGATTAGCTATACAACTGGATCCGAGACTGGAAAAGAATAGATAGAGGATAACTGTAATTCTCGACTGAATCTGAGTTGATTTACCTTCTTCCTATATTAAAGAGCGGGCTCGTACTGAGAGTTTGTAATTCACTTGATGTTACAAGGGCACAATCATACTCATAGATGATGAAGAGATAATTTATGCAGGCATAGGTCATGAGAAACAAGGATAAGACTACAGAATGGGTATTATATTGTCTGGACCAGACTACTTGGAAAACAAAGATTGTTAAATGAATGCTTACAGACTGAATCACAATTATATATCCGTATCTGAAACTGATGCCTGATACACATACTAAACTGAATTTGTAGATTTTTGGGTACGAGTAACTACTTACCAGATTGCCCGTACTTATGAAACTTTGAGTGGTAAGGCCAAACTAGTTCGAAAAAAATTGGAAGGCCATAGAAACCTATCTGCCAAATTTTAAAAACTGGATTGCTAGCTATGCAAACTGAATTGTACTAGATACTCATACTTAAGCAGAGGATTTCTTCAATACCCTCCCAGGGAATTCTAATAGTCTGAAGGAGCAAATAACTTTAGGCAAGATCTAAACAAGACATCTGAATCAGAGATCATAAAATTACCATAATCCCATAACTTGAAACCTAAACCTATGAATCATAAGTCAGGATAAAAGTACTAAACTTCAAGCAAGGCAAATACTTACTCTCAAACTCAACCACAGTTCTCAAATACTCTCTCGACTATACTATACCCTTCTGATACTATACTTGATCGATTCAACTTACAATCCTCACATGACACCGATACTTCCATCTATTCATATCCCCTCAAACCAAACCCCTTCATCATCTTCATGCCTAACCTAGAACCACAAGATTTGCCACATAACCCCATTATGAATCACGAGCTCCCATAAATCTACATTCTTACAACCTCTCACTTCAAGAGTAATTCTCATTACCACTTCGACCACTCCAATACACCTAGTACTAGCTATTTACTGATGCGCAAAACACCTATCCACATGCACACAAACATGACATTTAAGCCTATCTTCATACTCTATACACCTCTTATCAAGAAAGATTTCCATGCATTCACCTCAAGCACACCAGACATACTCCTTGCTAATCAAGTCTTACACAAACGCTTCACTCTAATACTCCTTCCAACTCATGGAATTACACAAAATGAATACACCATAATCTTCCCAATCATAACACATTAAACTTCAACTAACCATAACATGTATCAAAGACTTAGCCTCAATCTTACTTCACCTTACCATCTAGCTAAAGTAAGCATGCCACCCTTTATCGTTGATAAGGAAATGTCTTCTCTCTTCCGACTAAACAACTATTCACCACCACTATCTTAGATAAGGGAAGATAACTAAAAGATTAGAGCATGAGGATCTGACACATGAATAGATGCTATGAATAACTTGACACTCAACTGAGGCTTGAGGAATAGAGGATTTAACATCATAAACCTATCAAAGAAATATGGCCCAGGGATATGCATGATATAAATCTGAATTCTGATCATTAAAAATAGCACTTGAACATATCACAAAGCTCGAGTACATAAGTATGCATTGCATGACCTAAATTGGAATTCGTAACTATGAAATGTGATTCCAATCGGTGAAAGGTCTGAGACTTCCCATTTCGGTAACTAAGTGAGGACAGGATTCTTTATGGCATGCCTGGACATGAATCATGATCATGGAAACAAAACACAAAGCATGAATAAATACAAAAATAACTGAAAATACTGAAATAAGAATGGGTCGAGCAGTATCCCTTCTCACAGCTATTCCATAACTTATTGGCATACCTACTAGAACCTGACAACCTAACCGGTTACTTATTCTACTATCTCCCCCTTACACTAAAGTCATCATGCTCCTTGACTAAATTATTAGGAACATCGTTCATTACCTAACTATTCTTCCTCCACCTAGCAACTCCACGACACTTACTAATTACACCACATACAATGACCCGAGAAAAAAATAAAAAATAAAAAATAAAGCATCCCCATAGCACCTTGGGCAAAATTTCTCTCCAAGAATACAAAATCAAACTTAATTACAAGTCAACCAGACTCAAGCTCTTGCCTACACTGTCCAAGCCTATTAGATCACTTCCCTGTAACTAGCACCATTAACTAAGAAATCATCACATCCACCTTCATAGCCACTAATCATCCAAGCTTAATGCCTAACGCTCAACATAACTTACAACTCAACCTCACACACAATTCTCACTTGAAAACTATAAAACAAAACATCAATAAATACTAGTCCACTTAAACCCTCTAATAACAATAATTGGTCATAATCATATGATCTCTCTCATTTATAATCCATCAACGCACCCTCCTTCTACTCATCATTACTATCTATCCTTCATACACAACTTAACTTAGTTCATAACTCTCTAAGCCTCAACTTAACTTTCCTTTGCAATCTCAGGATCACCTAAGTTAACAACACTCATCTACTAAGTATCCTCATCCATAACCTATACTTGTCTTGTGCAACATACCGTTAATAACTCTTTTCATACCTTAAGCAAACTATTATTTACCTCCACTAATAACTCATTCTCTTTCTTCCACTAGGACAATATCACTTTACCACTAACTCGATCACATACAAAAGGCTTGGCTATACATACTTCCAATAAATCACACCTTCCACCTTTCTTGCCACTACATCTCTAAACCCAGTTCCAACTAGCACGAGGAAACAAGATACATAAAGAGTCGCTAGTGAATCAAAATACGCCTCACCCGACTTCAATAGTTTTTAATTTCCAACATTATTATGATAACTAGAGTAAGAGAGGTAGAAACTCTCCATACAATATTTGATAATCTAAGAATACACATATTACTTTGTATCAACTGAAAGAATCATAAGGGAGAGGGCATAACATTGAACTTAGCAAACTCATAACACGTTGGTAAGCTCTTCTTATGCCACTTTGTGAAACTTCTGAAATTTCTCTCTTGTAAGTCTAAGGGCATTGTCATGGAAGGAAATTAAAACTTGCAGATCATGTTACCTCAAGAACAGTACATAGATAAAGAAGTATAGATTATCATTATAGATTCTGAGGAAATCTGGAAGCGCAACTAACTTGGGCTTATTGTACGATTCATTAGAAAGGCATGATAAGACACTAATAGGATACTTTCTAGCTCATTTAAAACTCTATAACTATCTGTGGAGACTATTTAAGAAAGTACTATCTATAAAGAGTTGAGCTTGACTGTCTCTAATACCTCAAAAATAAGGCGAGGATTCCCTGAATGGAGGAAGATAAGAATCTACATAAGTTTCTAAAATAACCTTTCTATAGCACGATCTAAGACTTGAAGGAATGGATGCCTTTTCTAAATGTCTTGTAGCCTCTAGAAGAAAAGTACAGACGTCTCCGTACCATTCCGCAAGACTCTACTAGACATGGCTTCATAGACACCCTAGGACACTTGAACTCTGTGCTCTGATACCAAGTTTGTAACGCCCTAAAATTTGGGTTCCAAGACGTCACACGGTGCTTAGGGGTACAAGTGACCCCAAGCTAACCCTCCTACTGGATTAATTCATAAACAACTGGATAAAATGCTTAAAAGTATAGAAAATCAGCAAAAATATAGAACTTCTCTGAACTTGATCAATATAAACATGAACTTTACAAGATTACAACTCTACTTTTACCAAACAAAACTGAAACTAAATACATTAACTTCTACTGACTGTCTATGAAGCCTCTACTGGTACTAACTTTAGATAGCTGGGTCATGACTAACAACTATCTAAGCTCAATACAAATCATTTGCTGAAGCCTCCAATCATTCTTGCTGGAGAGATGCTATACAGGAAGATATCAATGCCTAGGAAAAAATAATAAGACTTAGTCTCATTACTTGCAGGGAAAGAAGCCATTGGCTGCACTAAAATAAGAAAAATACAATACCTCTTGAACTGTATAACCAACTCAAGCCCTTGAATCAAAAGGACTCGTCACCTGCTGAATGGGAACGGTGGACTGTCTGAATGCGGTATCTGCGCTACAACTTGCACCTATATTATAAGACACTGTAGCATATAGAAATATATGGGGGTCAATACTTTAAGGAATGTACTGAGTATGTGGGGGTGCAATGCAACGTTATAAATAATATCATAAATGATTATGAAAATCATGCATGCTGACGATAACAACTTTCTTCGCTTGAATTAACTGAAATATATTCCTTGTAAATTATCAATAATAGTACACGCATTATAAATCTCATAAATCATTATACTCAACTCAAACTCTTTAAATCATGACTTAGAGTGACTCGGTAACTCATGAAAACTTGGACTATTATGGACTTGGGAGTTTCTTATAACCGACATAACTACACCATGTGAGCCGCATGGAGTCTAACGTATTTCCCTTCTAAGGAGAGAACCCCACATTGGCGGGAGCGTCATACTCTTGCCAGGGAGTACAACCTTAAACTTTTCAATCACAATCCGATACTCGGCCTTTGGCTCACAATTATCAACTCCAATCCTATGGTGGCACGTAGTTTTGGGAAAATACCAAATTTCCCACTTGGTGCTAAATATTCAATAATCAAACTTCTCATAGAAAAGCTTAAATCATGACTCTTATCTCAAATCATTCGGAAATCATCAACTCATAATAAAAATATTCAACTCATGACATAAGTTCTCAATTTAAGAAATAAAATAATGAAATAGTCATGTGTATCAATCTTGAATAGCTCAACTATCATAAATCATTAATAAAGTAATTTGGGTGTAAACCCGCTTTGCAAAATCATGGATTTCAATAGTAGAAATTGAATCTTTGGGCACAAGAACGAAAGAAGTGTTCTTGTTCAAACCCCACATGCCTTAGATTATGGATTTAAGATGAACAAGCCTGATTGGGAACTTTTTTAAACAGTTTTGAGCAAAGTTTCTTGATGCCTTTGACTTGAAAATTTTTATTCTTGGACAACTTGGTGAAATCTTTGGAAGATTCTTAATTTTCTTGGAGAAGATTTGATTTAGAATTTTAGAAGAAAACCCTAGTTTCTCGATCTTTTCCTTGGAAGAGAATGAGAGATAATGAAGGTTTTCTCCACTACTATTATATATATAGAGGCTAAAAATGAGTGGAAAAGACCAAAATACCCTTTTAAAAACGTCCTTGAGTTGCTGGAAAAATATACTTAACGCCATCTGTGACAGGCCGTCAGGTTCGTGATAGGCCATCACGAATAGTCGTCACAAAAAGGGGTCCAATTCTTGATTTTCTGCCCAGGGTTGACGATGTCGTCAGAATGTGACGACGTCATAAAAAATAGCGTTACTGCCCGTCAGAACCGTCGTCACCATTTTCCAACTTAACCTGATGGAGTAAAATGGGCATAACTGTTTTCTACATTATCGGATTTTGAAGAAATTGGTATTGTTGGAAAGATAATTAAATTATCTATCTTTTGATAGGTCATGAGCTGAAAAATTCAAAGTATAATGAGAGATATGATCGTTTGAATTTGACTATACCAATATCCATCCTAAGAATTCAATCGATAAGGAATGTTTTGATTCACCCAATCGTTAGGACATCTTTAAGGATTTAATACACACCATCCTTGATTAGAAAACAACCAAATCACTATAATTTATTTCTCAAGAGCTTGATTCATGATTGCACTATTGGTTAGAGTCTTGGGGAATTACAAAATGGCTCTAACTTCCTCACTAGGTGTCCGATTCTGGTGAATCTTATGTCGATGGAAAGCTTATCCAATTCTCCACATGATA
>NW_025849006.1:7455-149105 GCF_002878395.1 Capsicum annuum
GGAAAGCTTATCCAATTCTCCACATGATAGAAAGTAGAATTTAGGTAAATAAAACATAAGATAAACAACAACAAATTTGGAAGTCATCCATATTCACTCAAAAGATGGGTTTAGACTTAAGAAATAATCGGGGTATTACAATGCCGTTCATGGATAAGGTAATGGTCTTGGTAAAACAATCCCTGACTGCATGATAATGGGATAACCATTCTATGCCCAGAATCATATCAAAATTCACCATGTCCAATATAATAAGTTAAACATGCGTATCAATATCTCTAACAGAAACAACACATGATCTAAAAACTTGATTTACCACTAATGAATCAGCCATGGGAGTAGATACACGTAAAGTCATAGATAAAAGATCCCAAGAAAACTCTAATAAAGGGGGATAATGAGCAGGCATACAAGAGCAGGTGGATTCCAGATCAAATAAAGTAAAGGCCAACTGACGGCACACCAAAATCATACTTGTAACTATAATATCTGAAGACTTAGTTTGAGCCTAGTAGGTACTGCATACAACTGACCACGTCCGCCACCTGGCTGGGCTCTTAACCGATCATCGCTCCTACCTGCTTGAGATTCTCCATGAGCACCCTAGATACCACCTTATAACCATGCATACCGCCTCTACCTGGGCATTGACTGCTCTAATAGGGGGAATACTTTTTGCTGTACGAACAACTACCCCACAACTAGAGCAGTCGCACGTGTAATGACCAAAAGCTTAATAACCATAACATTTCACATGAGCTGCACCAGAACTAGAAGATTCAGCAGACCCAAAATAGCTATCACAGCTAGAATAACCACAAGACAAACTCCTCAAAGAATTCCCAATACCCTGACTAGGGCGATCACTAACACGAGAATGGCCACCATCAATAATATGAAGCACTGCCTGATGGGTCTACTAGGATGACCTTGATAACCCAAACCTTTACCATTATTTAAACCTTGACTAGTCAAGTTAGAAAGGATTAGTGAGGATGTAGTCCATTTAAGAGACTTGTTCATTTCTTCTTTCAAGCTAACTAGATGCCTCTCCAACTCTTCATTCCTGTGAAGTGAAGACATCAGGTGTTTTTGAGAATACCTTAGCCTTTATACAAGATAAATTTTAATCCATGAAGCTTCTTTCTACCCTTTTCCATCTATCTTATTTACCTTCTTCATCAAACTCGGGTTTTCAGATTTTATCTCTGCTAACAACTCTTCAGCTTTAGAGATTTGGAAGTTAAAGAAATCAAATCATGGTCTTTATTTTCTACTTTCTCCTGTAATGAATTCTTGTTAGCATTTGGTTCACATATAGAGTCTATTAATACACTAGCAAGCCTCTTTATCTTCTTAGCAGAGTAATTATCTGGATTTTCTTTAATATCATAAAGGGTTACCTTTTTTTCTTCTTTATTTTCCAAGTTTGCCATGAATGCAAATAAAGAATCATAGATAACTAGATTTTTTTCTATTGATAGCTTGGAAACATCTCCAGACTTCCCATCTTTATCAGATTTTTTGGAAGAATCTCCCCACACTGCTAGAGCTTGCCTTATTGCAGACTCAGCTATGATCTTCCTTCTTGATTTTACAGGGATTTAGTCCCTGTGTTTTGCTTTATAACTTCCAATCTTGAAGTAATCTTGATAATTCATTTTGTGCATTGGACAGTCCTTAATGAAATGTTCAGGACATTCACATTTGTGACACACCTCAATATTTCTTCCTTTGCTACTACTACTTCTTCTTCTTTGGAACTGACCACTCTTTTTCATAGCTCTAATAATTCTATTCTCAGATAGGAAAAATTAGTCTCTTCTTCACTTGGATAATGTTTTGAAACCTTCAATGCCAAAGATTTTTCTCTTTTAACTTCCTTCTTTTCAAGATCTTTTTTCTTCTTAAACTCATGAGTCTTTAGGTTTCCTATCAATTCATTCATAGTGAGGGTCTTCAGGTTCTTTGCTTTAGTTATGGCATATAATTTGCTTTCCCAGGACTTAGGATGAGAACCAAAAATTTTTCTCACTTGCTTATACACTGGAATCACTTCTCCTAAGCAGTGAAGATCATTAGTGATAGAAGTGAATCTTATATACATTTATTGGATGGTTTCTCCTTCTTTAATGGTGAATGTTTCTCACTGAGTAGTCAGCATGTCCACTTTCGAATCTTTTACATCAATTGTACCTTCATGTGTAGTCCTCAAGAAATCCCAAATTTTTTTTGTATTTTCACAAGAAGAAATCCTGTTATACCCATTAGGCCCTATACCACAAAGCAATAATTTCTTAGCCATATAGTTCTTTTAAATTTTCTTTCTATCTTCATCATCAAACTCTCTCCTACTTTGAACAACCATTCTAGTTATTTTTCCTTCTTTGACTTTTTTAACAGGAACATGAGGTCCATCATGGATTATGTCAATCAGTTCCTTATCTTTAGCCATAATAAAGTCAAACATCTTGGTTTTCCACTAGCCATAGTAATGTCCATTAAATATAGGTGGTCTAGTGGTAAATTGCCCTTTTTCCAGGTTAGGTGGAGCAGCCATGATAGATAAGACACTCTAGGTGTGAATCTTTTAGAGTGACCTTGATCTGATACCAGTTATTCAAACCCTAAGTATTGCACCACACAGTGAGGGACCAGGTCCCTCAAATTTAATCATAGGCAAAATATAGTAAATTAACCATGAATCAAAAGATAGTGTCGGAAGAGTAAAAACACAATATTTTAACATGAAAACCCCCTTGCTCAAGGAAATGAAAAACCCAGCTTTCCCTCACAAGCTCTCCAAAATCCACTATAATCAAACTCTTGATTACAACCTTCAATGAACCTAACTTTAGGTTCTTTTCACTTGTAATAACTCTACTTCAAGCTCATCGTGTCAACTTTGCCAAGGACCCTCTATACTAATTAACTCAAATCAGTATCAAACTTAGGTAACTCTACCTAAGCACTCTCTACTCAAAGAGAAAAGTTTATTACTTTTATAACATGAGTAATTTGCTTACAAATCAGAACTCACTTAAGAACAATTTCTATTTAAGCACGCATAAACAACAATAATCTTGAGTAGTATTGAAATAGGGTTTTTGCTGCCTCTCTTTACTCTTTGTATTTGCATAAAACCATTTGATGAAGAAGCCACTTTTTTCTTTTATAACTGGGTGATGATTAGGGCTGAAATCTCATTGGACCAGGTGTCTTGTTCAATACAAGCAACACCTGCAAGTTTCTTACATAAGAGGACAAAACTGTGAAGACACGCTTGCCAGCTGTACTTTAGCATGAACATCTAGGGACTTGGTCCCTTGCATTTAGCTACTCATCGTCAAAACTACATATGGAAATTTTGCCCTTTTTTCATCATGACAATCCAATACCTTACAACTTTTAGCACATCCATTACATTTAGTTAGTGTGATTACAACTCTAAAGATGAATGTTCCCCCTATCATATGTAATATAGGGACCTAATCCCTTATTTTCATATCTAACAAAAACTCTAATTTCTTTCCCCTGTTATCATGCACCTTCTTTTAGTGCATTTACATACTTTCCCCTATTAGTATGCCCACATGAGCACACATACACACACCTGGTCCTCATACATGAAGTCAATATTCACTCTTTTATCATTATTGAAAAGGATTAATAGTAAACTAAGAGTAAGGATAAGTACAAACTAATTAACTCATGGCCACTGGGGAAAGACTAAAATGAAGAACAACTTAAAATAAAGAAAAAAAATGAGGCTCACAAATAGAAATTCATTCATGATTAAATAGGATAACTACAAATAAAATATACCAAAAAAATTATAAAAGAACTATTTGTAAAGGCCACAATATATATTGACGCATGAAGCTAACATACCAGGACTCCGGTAGAAGGCGGCTTAGGGGAGAGTGATTTTAGCAACATGTCTATTTTAGTAGCCTCAGCAACATGAGTATCCAGCAATTGTTTGTTGAGGTTTTTACTTCTTTATTTAGGTTTTGAACCTCACTAGTAAGTTCTGCAACCTTGACCTTGAGCTTGGCAATTTCTGCTATAAGTTCTTCAGAGGTACCTAGTCCCACAGAAGACAACTTCTGATTCTGCAACTTCAGATGCACTATTTTAGTGTTTTTTCTACTAGGTCTTTGGTTAAGATTTTTTGATCAACTAGTAGCTTAGAAACTTAGGATACAGTCCCCACTTTCCCTTCAATGCACTTATTTTCCACCAGTATAGTTAGACTGATATTTTGTTTGTTTGTTCTTGGTGGTCCTCTAGTCCCAATCATCTCAAAATAATTAGACTTTGTTAAGCAAGTAACCATATATCATCCCATGCCTTCTTTCCTTTTGTTGAACCACCTTGAGCATATTTTCTATCATTAGAACAGACAGACTTATCAACTCAAACTTACTCAGGCATTTAATTAGAAATAGATTAATACAAGAGAAAGTTGTTCTTTTCTCCGATCTTAGTAGTAGGACCTTGTAAATGAATTCAAAACCAACTAAAACTCACTCTTTAGAAATTTCTTCTTTACTGCAGCTATTGAGGTCCCACCTACTCTTGAGGCTTCAATCATAAATTCAGTTGTGGGCTGCTGCTTCACAACTATCCTCTTACCTATAACAATACCTCCAAAATTCCTCCCAAGGTTTCTTCATCTAGTCTTATTTCTTTTCCTTGTACCTATATAGATAGACTCAATCCATCTTTTGAGAGATCTATTGAATAATAGAATTCTCTTACTTTATTTTCAAAAACCACTGGTGTTTCTTTCTTAAATAAATGCAGCCATCCTTGGTGCTTGACATATTCTACCAATTCCACCATCCCAGGTTTCTCATGTCCTTAGAACACCTCTGTGTCTTCAGGCTTTTAATCCTTCTCTCTGGACATATTTTTCTTTTCTTTCTCTCTTTTTATTTTTTTGGTCTCATCACTTGGTGTTTTTTTTCATTAGTTTTTCTTTTCTTGGGACCAGGCCCCTCAAAGACTTTCTTCCTTTTCACAGCTATGATATTATTTCTACTTAAACCATGACTCCCATACTTTCGATAAGAGAACCTGGTACTTTCATCACCATGAACTTCTAGTCTTTTCTTCTTAGATGCACTAACAATATTAGAATCATTTTCCTCATCTTCTCTCACCTTCGAAACTTCAAGAATTTCTTCTTTATCTACAGTAGATTTTCTAAGACTTATTTTTTTAGCAGTAGAATACTTACTCTTCTTCATTGCACCTGCTAGAAATTTTATCTCAGACCCTCTAGTGGATTAAGATCTTGTAACTTGTATACTAGAGTTAATAAATTTCTCCTTTCCTTTACTTTCCTTCAGCTTCTTCATTTTCTAAATTAGAGGTTGTTCATCTTTATCCTCTTCATTTTTCTCATTTGGGGGTAATACAAACTCCCTATCTTTTTTCAAATCATCCTTTTCTACCGTTTTCTCTTCCCCACTAGAATAAATTTTCTTGGGATCATTTCCAAGTAAAAGCAAATTTTTAACTACCAAATTTTTGCTACTAAAAGGATCAGATTTCTTTTTAGGAATTTCTTCATCAACCATTTGGGCAAATATAAGGTTTGATTTAGAAGGAGTGGGGGAACCAGGTTCTTGTTTTTTTTTTAGATTTTAGTACCTTTGAATTCCTTAGAGGGAACCTAGATTTGAGGATCATTGAAGGACTTAGGTTTTTCTGAGGAAAGAGGTCCTTTAGATTGAAAAATCTTTTGCTCAATTAAAGAATCAAATCCTTTTTTTAGGTCATCTACTAAGACTGGACAATTATTGGAGCTTAGAGTTTCAAGTTGAACAGTTTTACTTAGGGTCTCAGAAGTCTCATGGAAAGGACTAATAGTAAACTCACTTTGTGACTCTTGGTGATGATTAGAGGACAGTTCTTTCATGGGGTTTAAAGAAGATGGAATTTCAGACATTTTAAAATTTTTTAGAATGAAAGAAGAAGCACCAATTTTGATTGATAAGGAAAATAATATTTTGAGTTAACTGTGAAGAGAATGAACTAGGAGGGTTTGAATTTATAAATAAAAAGATGACCATTGACATTTAAGAGATACCTTTTTGCAATGGACGGGTCTGATGACAACAGTTGTGACTCTTTATATTTGAACTAAGGTGACAACTTTTGATCATATAGGACTAGACATGTGGCCTTTTTTAAACATAAATTTTATAAAAATTTAAGGCACATTATTTTAGTACTCACCTGAGAGATGGGACTAGGTCCCTCTCTTTTTGAGTGAATTTTCAACTTATTTTTACTTTAATTATTTCCTTCCAAAGTTATCCCCTTAGGTGTATACCTGTAACGGTATGATAGTGAGTTAGATTAACATGTACCTACTTTATCATGGATACCTATATCCTTCACATAGAGATTTTTTTGAAGAGACATTGATTCACATGTTATTCATTTTGCTGAACCTTCTTCTTTTGAGATGGATTTACTAGGGACCAGGCCCCTTTAAGTCATTTATTTTCAAAAAAGACACCTCTATCTTAAAGTGTCTTAAGAGAGAGAATATAGTCAGACCTTTCATCATTGAGCTTTGAACCATTCAATCAATGAGTTATTTTTGACTAAAATCCCTTTCTCATCTCTGGAATCATGATCACAAGTTGGATTTGGGAACCCACTTAAGTTTGAGATTCCAGCAGGAGGACAATGGAGTGATTAAATTCTTCTTAGCCCATCTAGGTAGTGATAGCTTCCCTTTCATCTTTTTTCATAGGCTTGAAGCCCTTGGGATGTGCATTCTCCTACTGAATGTATTCAGTATTCCTTAATTTTTCCTTAAGCCAGTGCTGACATTTTTCTTTTTAATGTCCATCTCTTCTACAGTAAGTACACAGGAGTTTATGCCCTATGCCTCTATCATCAAGAACAACCTTTACTTTATACTCAACAGATTGGAATTCTCCTTGATAACCCAGACCATTACCATTATTAACACCTTGAATAGTCAAGTTAGAAAAGATTAGTCAGGAAGTAGTTCATTTAAGAGACTTGTTCAATTCTTCTTTCAAGCGGACTAGGTCCCTATCTAACTCTTCATTCCTATGAAATGAAGACATCAGGTGTTTTTGAGAATCCCTCATCCTTTCTTCAAGATAAATTTTAATCCATGAAGCTTCTTTCTTCCCTTTTCTATCTATCTCATTTACCTTCTTCACCAAACTCGGGTTTTCAGATTTTATTTTGCGAACAGCTCTTCATCTCCAGCAATTTGGAAAGTTAAAGCAATCGAATCATGATATTTATTTTCCACTTTCTCCTCTAATGCATTCTTGTTAGTATTCGGATCACATACATAGTCTATTAATATACTAGCAAGCCTCTTTATCTTCTTAGCAGAGTAATTATCTAGATTTTCCGTAATATCATAAAGGGTTACCTCTTTTTCTTCTTTATCTTCCATGTTTGCCATAAATGCAAATAGAGAATCATAGATAACTAAATTGTCTTCTACTTCTAGCATGGAAACATCTCCAAAATTCCCATCTTTATCAGATTTATTAGAAGAATCTCCCCACGCTACTCGAGCTTGCTTTACTGCATACTCAACTACAATCATCCTTGTTGATTTTTGTAGGGACTTGGTCCCTTTGTTCTCCTTTATCACTTCCAGTCTTGTGGAAATACTGATAATCCATCTTGTGCATTGGATAGTCCTTAATGAAATGTTCAAGACTTTCACATTTGTGACACACCTCAATATTGCTTCCCTTGCTACTACTACTTCTTCTTCTTTGAAACTGACCACTCTTTTTCATTGCTCTAATAATTCTATTTCCATATAAGAAACATCAATCTCTTCTTCACTTGAATAATGTTTTGAAACCTTCAGTGCCAGAGATTTTTCTCTTTTAACTTCTTTCTTTTCTAGTTATTTTTTATTCTTAAGCTCATGAGTCCTTAGGTTCTCAATCAATTCATCCATAGTGAGGGTCTTCAGGTTCTTTGCTTCAGTTATGGCTTATACTTTGCTTTCCCAGGACATAGGATGAACACTAAGAATTTTTATCACTTGCTTATACACTAGAATCACTTCTTCGAAGTAGTGAAGCTCATTAGTGATAGAAGTGAATCTTGTATGTATTTCTTGGATGGTTTCTCCTTCTTTAATAGTGAAGGTTTCATACTGAGTAGTCATCATATCCACTTTTGAATCCTTCACATCAGTAGTACCTTCATGTGTAGTCCTCAAGCAATCCGAGCTTTCTTTTGTATTTTCACAGTCAGAAATCTTGTTATACTCATTAGGCCCTATATCACAAACCAACATTTTCTTAGCCTTATAGTTCTTTTCAATTTTCTTTCTATCTTTATCATCAAACTCTCTCCTGCTTTTAACAACCATTCTAGTTATTTTTCCTTCTTTGACTTCTTTAATAGGATCATGAGGTCTATCAAGTATTATGTCAATCAGTTCATTATCTTTAGCCATAATAAAGTCAAATATCCTGGTTTTCCTCCACTCATAGTACTGTCCATTAAATTTAGGTGGTCTAGTAGTTGATTACCCTTTTTCTAGGTTAGGTGGAGCATTCATGATAGGTAAGACACTCTAGGTGTGAACCTTTTAGAGTGACCATGCTCTGATACCAATTATTGAAACCCTAAGTATTACTCCACACAGTGAGTGACCAGGTCCCTCAAAGTCAATCATAAGCCAAATACAGTAAATTAGCCATAAATCAATAGACAGTGTCAGAAGAGTAAAAACACAAGATTTTAACATGGAAACCTCCTTGCTTAAGGTAGGTAAAAACTATGGATTTCACTCATAAGATCTCCAAAATCCACTATAATCAAACTCTTGATTACAACCTTCAATGAACCTAACTTTCATTTTCTTTCGCTTGTAATTACTTTACTACAAGCTCATCTTAACAACTCTGCCAAGGACTCTCTACAATGATTAACTCAAATTAGTATCAAACTTAGAAAACTCTACCTAAGCACTCTCTACTCAAAGAGAAAAGTACATTACTCTTATAACACGAGTAATTCATTTACAAATTAGAACCCACTCAAGAATAATTTTTATTTAAGCACGTATAAACAACTATGAACTTGAGTAGTGTTGAAATGGGGGTTTTGCCCCCTTTTCTCACTCTTTGTATTTGAAAAAAAACATTTGATGAAGAAGCCTCTTTTTTCTTTTATAGCTGGTTGATGATTAGGGCTGAAATCTCATTGGACCAAGTGTCCTATTCAGTACAAGCAACACTTACAAGTTTGTTACGTAAGAGGAAAAAATTGTGCACACACGCATGCCAGCTGTACTGTACCATAAACATCCAGGGACCTGGTCCCTTAAAGTTAGTTCCTCCTCATCAAAACTATAAATAGCACCCTATCTCCAAAATCCATACAACGCATTCATCGAATAAGTGGCGGCAACTAGTCCTCAAATCTATACTAAAAAAGTACAAAAATGTAGTATGAGTACCAAAACCATGGGTACTCAGTAGGAATCATCGATCGATTGAGCTAAATCATGGTATAAATATGATAAAATGTAAGATAACATAACTAAGTCAAGAGAAGGTCAAGCTTGAGCATATCTCCAACATTACTGTACATAATTAAATAAATAAGCCGGAACAATAATATAAGGAACAATCGATAATAATTAAAATATTGGCCCCCACAAGCCAATAGGTGCAGAAAGGTTAATAACTCAATGCATGCCCTCCTAAGCCTGGAGAGTACAATCAAGGTAAATAACTAACCAAGCAATCATATTCTGCTACCCTCAAGCTATTACTGGGTATCCATTAATATCATGTCACACAATGAAGATCTATCCTTACCGAACTCCGACCAATATCTATATCCTTAATACTATAATAAATAGCCAGACTCAAACTGATATATATAATCAATCTCATAATCAATTTTTGAACTCAAAACGATATATATATCATTAATATCATATTCAATATTCAAACTCATATCAATATATATATTTTCAATATCATAATCAATAGCCAGACTCAAATTGGTATATATCAACAATATCATAATCAATATCCAAACTCGAACTGATATATATATTGTTAATATCATAACTAATATCCTAACCACTAGGTTTTACCATATTTAGAATTAACTTCCAATACCCTACCATCATGAAAATTAAGTAGTTAGCCTTATCAATCCTCATTATAAGTATCTCAAAACATAACGATCATATGAAGGTTTACCAACACTAGTTCAAGTCTTGGCCTAAGGCGGGCTAAAGGTCCATTTTTAATCCCAAAATCCATTAAAGGTAAAATCTATCCCAGACTAGGCTGAGGTATCCAAATCCACTTTTAGATGTTAAACAACCCTTAATCAACCCTAATATAGAAATTCTACTAATAATTAAGCAACTAAACCAAATACACCTAAATTACATTTTTTAGATAGCCTGAAAGGTCCAACTAACCCAAGTATTATCAATTGCATTACCAAGAGCTAAAACCTATCCCAAATCTAACATAATATCATTAACATACTATGACATAGCATAATATTTTGAAAAGGAAAAACCTAGCCTACCTGAACGCTGAAGAAAGCTTAAAGAATCCACTAAATCACTAATTTTCCCTTCCTAGAAGCTTTTGTAAAGTGCCACGCTATCAAAATCACAACCTACTCACAATAACAAGAATAATGATATACATATTACACCATTGTACCTCAGCTCCAAAATACTCAAAATTCAATGTGGGTCCCATTTATAGAAATATTATTTTCAAGGTCAACCCAATGTCCCCATATGCTCATGGAGTAATTACCCTAAAAAATGGGTGAAACCCAAGCTACATTGGTGCTAAAATTAAGCCACCAATTTTAAGGGTTTTTAGGGAAGAAAAGGGAAAATCCACCATAAAATTAAAGGAACCTTACCATAAATTCAAAGGAATATCATATAATTAATCATTATCCAAGCTTTCAAATCACTCCCAAAGGTTATCCACAAGCTTTCCCACTTCTTAAGGTTTAAGTATCTTGAGAACATATGAGAAATAGGAGAAATAACCTAACAATAGGGTATTTATTCTCTTTTCTGGTACACGAGTATCGCAATCGTGGCCCGATGATCGCATTTGCGATACTTGGCCTCAGAGGCAGAAGTCGCTATCGTGACATGGACATTGTGACAAACGTACTGGCCAATTGCATGAAGAATTCCACAATCACGACACTTACTGGCTGTCTTCCAGATTGCTATCACAATTAATACCTCGCAATCGCCAGTTCACCAACACCAATTAAGATCGAGAATTTCCCAAGTCTCCACCAACCCTTCAAGATTCATCAAAAAACTTGTATACAAAAACTAGATATGCTATCCGATCAAATTTGACATTTTAGAGTCAATGGCACAATTAAAATTTCCATTCGAGGTTGTTTCAACTAAAAGTGGGTCCCATCCTAACTTACCATTTTCATAACATCTGACCAATAGCTAAAAATGAGCTTGGGTACCTTGAGACATGAACCAAGAGTCCACCTAGACTAAAATTGACATTTTGGAGATGTTGGAACAGTTAAAATGGCATACAAGGTCATTTAACTAAATTTTTCACTCGGTAGCCAATCTAAACCAACGAAGACTTGACAATAAGAAATTGGCTCTAAAAACTAAATGAACTGCTAAGTAATTGAATGGTTAGTCCATCAACTCATAAATGACTTGGGGAAGCTATAGGAAAGCTCTAATAACTAAAATATGTAGAAATACGATAAATAACCTAAAAGGTCATTAAATTACTGAAGTAGATGATGTCCTAAAGATTCATCATACATGAAGGGTTTTGGTAGAAATTTTTATATTTTAAGATTCATTAAATTGAAATGGTTTATTTTATCTTGATAAAACAAACTAATTTTTAGTTTCTACTTTCTTGAGTAATAGAAAAACTACTCAACCAGCTAATATCTGAGTTTATTGCATGCTATGTTTTTTGTTTTATTATTGGTGGGATTACAGATTTTCTTATGTTATTGATATGATTTCTATTGATATTTACTTCTTTGTTGATGGGTTTATTTTTCTTAGTTACTGATAGCTTGCTTGTTTTTCTATGTTAGAGGGATTTTATTCTATGTTTGCATTGAAATGTGTTTTTTCTCATGCAAAATTAAAACTTGTAATAAGCTTATTGTTGGATTTAGTTGATGTTTGTTGAACTTCGGAGAAATGTAATGACCATTTAGGTCATTATTTGTATTTCTGCTTATTTTTGCCATTTAGAGCTTTCCTATAGCTGCCCTAAGTTATTTATGATGTGATGGGATTGATAGTTCGGGTACCAGACATTTCATTTATTTTTTAGAGCCAGTTTCATATTTTAAAGTCTTTACTATTATGGGATGAGCTTTTTATCAAAATAACCTCAGATGAAAATTTTGACCGTGCCATTGTTTCAAGAATATTAAATTTGATAGGGTAGTGATACACCCAAATTACAACTTTCTAATGAAAGTGTTAGAGGTCGCTATCAAATATAGAAACCAACTGGGTTGGGTGTTGAATCCCATAAGGAATACTATGTTCACTAAGTATTGTGGTTGTTATTAGACTGTTAATCAAAGGTTCCTGAGAAAAAAGAGGGTTTTTGATTTATCAATTGTACAAAAATGCTTGTCACAGAAAGTAATCCACTTGTTGATTGTATTAAAAAGAATAATTCAGTAAAAGTAGTCAAACTAGAGTTATGGTTACCAAGATAGTTAAGTAGCTAGGGTTGTAAACTGTTTTGAATTCCCTATGAACAATTCTAATTGCAAGAGTAATTGAATTCAATGGTTTACTCATTAGTTTCTCAACCTAAATGAGTAATTTTATCCCTTAATTCTTTCAAACATGAGGGATGTATTATTGTTCAACTATATTTTCACATGAGTTGATCTGGTTAAGGCATCTACCCTCTATCCAAAGGTTAAATCCTTTAGATTTGGGTAAACCCTTTCTTTTCCCAACAAACACTTTTCCGTTCGAATAAGTGATATTCTTGGGCTCACTTTTCAAGTTTGCAACCAAGAAAAGTCATTAAAGTGAAGAAGGGTTTATGCAACATCGATTAATCATGGGAATATAGTATATTCACAACCCAACTTAGCTTTTCACATCAAGGCTCCCATAACCCTAGTTATGGGAGCTTAGCTACATATCTCCATAATAGAAAGAAAAAATCATTGTGTTATTCATGAATTATTTCAAGATTTACTTACAAAGGTTATAAGAATTTGTTCTTGAACTTTAATGGAGATGGAATGATTAGATCCACCATATTTGCTTAATTCCCCCCAAAATACTAGGTTACAAAGAGTTTCTCAATATGGAGACTATGATAAAAGATGAAAAAAATAAAGTATAAAACTGGTATTTATACGTTCCCAGGTGAAAAGAATCTAAAATTTGAATTCAGAGAACCGCATACAAACTGAAGGCCAAATTGGTGGTCTGTCGAGGGGTTGACGATCCACCATTTAGTTCTTCACTGCTGATCCTGGATAGTCATATTTTGGATAAGGCTGACGGCCAATCTGGTGGTCCATCAAAATACTAATGGTCCACGATTTGGTTAGTTGCTAAGTCTTTCAGGAGGCAATGCTCTGGATATGACTGACGACCAATCTGGTGGTCCGTCGCAGATCTGAAGGTCCACTATTTGGTCCATCGTTGAGTCTTTCAGGAGGCAATGTTTTGGATAAGACTGATAGCCAAGCTGGTGGTCCATCAAAGATCTGACGGTCCACCATTTGGTCCATCGCTGAGAGTTCTAAAACTTAGATTTTGCCTAAGACTTGATGGTAAGGTTGGTGGTCCATTGAAGGTGTGACGATCCACCTTTTCAACCGTCAGAAGCACTTTTCTGCCACTTTCTAGAGTTTTTTCCTTCAGCTAACTCCTTGCCCTGAAACACTAAAAACCAGCATCAAATACAACCTTGATTGCTTGAAAACATCCAATTTTCCCCAGAAAAAATGCAAAATGTTCCGTAAAAAGTCGGAATATCAACACCCTCAACTTAAGATCATTGCTTGTCCTCAAGCAACTCAGCACCTAATTATGAACATGAACAATATCATGACAAGCAACCAACTAATGAATCATTTTGTCACAATCATTCACTCATTATTTCACTCACATGAATTTAACAGATCAGGCTCTACACCTAACATTGATTATAATTCAGAACACACACATGGATGTTATGTCCCACAAAAAAAAAATAAAACAAAGTAAAAATTTATTTGCCCTCACAAAAAAGAAGTCCACCACTCATTATATCATATGGACACAATCTAAGCTCTCACACTCACAAAGAAGTTACTAGCATAGTCCAAGTGCCCATAGGCTTGCCCTTGCCATACGACTCACCCTCAAAGTTGATTCGCTAAGATTAAATAGGTCTTTTCTAGGCTTACAATGAGGCTTCAGGCTAGGTGAGGATGCACTTTTGGGTAAAGTGACTCATAAAGACTCAAATCTCCTTGCTCTAGCATCTTTGAAACCCTAATCTGCTATTTTAAACAGCTTGCGTTCACTCTCCGTTATTCACTTCTATTTTTTTGAAAGGGATTAGCCACCCTCAATTTCATTTTGACAATAACTACCTTCAATTTAAGTGTTTTGCCTAAATTAAGGTGCACAATACCCAATATTTGGTTAGGGCCAGAGTTGAACTTGAACTTGAATTCTAAAGTCTTACAAAGAGTTAATTAAAATTATTGTTCAAGAAGAAAACTACTATAAGCTCTAAACGGGTTCAAGTGAGGGAGCAATCATTTTGGTGGGGTTAATTATTTAGACTAAGCAGACTAAACGTACAAGGGGGCTTGCCATCCTATCCTAGTGAATTAGCTAGAATATAGTATCAATGACTCAGGCAAGTTCTAGGAATTTGCATATGTAATAACTGAAGATAAATCCTCATACACACAGTGGTAACTGAGTTAAACTTCTTCTGTTGCTCTTAGGATTTCCATCACATAATTCATGCACCTCTTTCATGTTAATGCCAAATGAAGACTCACTGAAGGTTATGCACACATGCTACATGATTAGAGTAAATAATTACACATTCACGCTCATAGTCTTATGCCAACATCATTCATTATTCATATCTACAAAGGGATAGTGAAACAGGGAAAAATTTTATAAATAACATTAAACTCAAAAATAAAAACACTCTAGACATGCCGATTCTACTAGATAGCACATGGAGGGAAAAGAGATTAGGAACAAAACCCACCAAAGTTTAAGTACAAGTATAAGTACACTACCCTCTCAGAAAAATAGATGCATTGTCCTCAAAGCATTGATTTAAAGTACAAGGAAATAGTTTTACTTGTTTTGCCTCTTATTCTTCTGATTCTTCCGTGAAGTGTGACGAGGCTCCTGCATCCTCACTTGATGTAATGTTGGACCCTATGGTGGTAGGGGAACTCATAACCTCACCCTCCAAGATTAGAGGAATCGTCTCTCAAACAGATCCTACACTGTGCCCCCTTGCTGGGGCAGCACTAGTGGATACCCCTGCTACTTTGTATTCTTCTTTATTTCTCCCTTTTTCTTCATCCTTTAGTGACTTCTTCCAAGGTCTCTTAATATCATGCCGTTCTTGTTGTTCTGGTGTCATTTTTGCTCTCTTTCTTCTCTTTACTTCTTTCCTTACAACTTTTTTATCTATTTTCTCCTTCTTTTTGGTCTTCACTGGTCTGCCCATCAAGTCCACTATACTATCATCAACATCACTTTCCACTAAGTTTGGGTAAAAAATAGGCTGCTGTGGCTGCTTATTCTTCAGCTCCACAATGCCTGCCTTTGCTTGTTCAAATTCAGCAATCAGCTTGGCAAAATCGGAGAAGGATAGTGAATCAAGGATTTTGTTGATATGAAGTTCCATGGTGTCCATCATAGCCTGAATGGTTTGGTATGAATGAATTGCATCAGCTATAATTTCATCAACAAAAGGCTTGAAGGCTGTAGCCCACTTATCTAGCTGTCTCTGAAACCTCTTTTGCTTCTTGATAGACTTAGCAAAGTTTTCTGGTTTGAACCTGTACTTAGTAAATTCTGCTTTACCCATAGATTGTGTGGAACCTAACCCTGCAGATTTTCCTTGGGGTACGAACTCAGGTGGAACATAGGTGGTAATGGGCAAAGGCATATCGTGGGGATCTCAATAGTAGCAGGAGCTGGTGCAGATTGAGTCTAGTAAGCTGGAGGCTTTGTGACACGCATATCAAATTTCAAGTCGTCTTTCAACTTCTCAATGTCTTGTTTGTTTACAACCTAGATTTCATTGTCTACTCTGTGAATTAAGGGCACACCAGCCTGTCTGCATAAAGCTGTGACTAAGTACGGAAATGGCAATGCACTGGAAATTTTGTGAGCCCTCATGAGCATCTCATTTGCAATTATCTGGAAAAAATCAACTTGAAGTCCTGAGATCAAGCTTGCCACCAACACGGCTCTGTGTTTATCCAAGTTTCCATCCCCTTTTGTTGGCACTAACCTCAAACGAACAATAGCCCACCGGAATTTAGCTTTAAAACTAAGGTAGTATTTTGTAATATACTTCCGTGAGTTGGTCAACCAAGAGGGGTTACCATCCTCAGTAAAAAATGAAGCCACCCACTACCTTTGAGAGGATGCATTTTACAATCTGTACTCAAGATCAAATACAACAAGTGGGGCCTCGTACTCTAGTCCAAATAATGTTCTATTGATTGTTCAGGCTGAAATATCAATAGTGACTCCTCTGACAGGTACAGATTCTCTATTCGATAAATTTTTAATTGATATCCCCTTTGGGCAATCCTATTCTACCAGTGCAAGATAATTTGCAAAGAATTCTCTTACCCAATTCGGTTGATAGGCTCCCGGTGGCTAGCTCATCCATGCTAGTTTATATTCGTTGAAATGTCATTCCAACTCAGGATATTCATGTAAGTCCTTTGTCACAATCTAATGCTCTTTCGGAAATGGCCTTTCGATCCCTCTCGCAGTGGGTATTAACCCATCATAGAACTTCTTACATGCTCTTTCTATTTGCCATCTAATCGCCTGCTGAACTTGAGGATCCTTTCGTCTGACAATGTTAGCATATTAAGGTTCAGTTTCTACCTTTTCTGCTTTAGCTTGCCCTTGTACATTGACATTCTCAGTTTCAATATCAGCAGGCTCAGGCGGAGTGACATCAACTGTGGCCTTGTCTGTGCTCGAACTGGTACTGCTAGTACTATGCTCACTCTCCTTTTCATACTGGGAAAGTGGGGGATTCTCCCTTCCACTTTATCTGGTGTTGTATTCGGATGTAGGTCCACCGCTACCCCTTTGAGATCTTCCTCCTCTGTTTACTGGTAGTTTGGGAGCCATAACACCTGAAAAAAAAGTAAGAAATTATTTCAAAGCTCAAAAATAGTCAAATCATTTCATTTTGTTTCTTGACGGTCAAAGTGGTGGTTTACCAGTGATAGGATGGTCCACTAGTTTGGCCATCATACCTTAACTAGTGTACAGAAAATTTTAAAGCCCTGCGACGGTCAATTTGGTGGTCCGTCACAAATTTGATAGTCCACCAGCTTGTCCGTCGCGGCTTATCCAGTAAGTGCCATTTCAATGAGTCTTACGACAGTCAATTTAGTGGTCCATCACAAAGTTGACGGTTCACTAGTTTGGCCATCGCACCTTCATCATCAGCTACAGCTTTTGATTCGACCTTACGTAAAGAAACTCATATGCCAGATTAATTTTTTGCTATAGGAACTCTATGAAATTCGCATGTGAAGCACTTTTGTTTTCATTTTAAGCAATTTAATTAGTTCAGACTTCACCCAACAGGATATATTACAGTTTCATCTCAAAACATCCATACTCAACACAAAAGAAACACCCCAAGAGAACAAATCATGCTTTTACACTTCTTATAGAGAAAAAAAAGAGAAGGTTGTGCGCATAACTTGGTTTTGTAGTAATCTACTTGCTTGGAACTTCAGGGCCAAAAATTAACTTAGAACTTTAGCACTTCTTTCACTCTTTGTTTGTGATGAAGAGAGGGAGAGATTGAGATTGATTAAATAAGGGAAGTTGAAGGAGATGGGGAGTCTTAGATGGAAGAACTCACTTCATATTCTTTGAATCCTAAGGTAGTGGAACAGTTAAAGTATGCGAAATGGTTAAAATAAATGTGACCGCTCAATTTTATCCTTAACACATGATTGGGTCAAATACGGAGCACTTAAGAAAAGCGCAGATTTAACCTGACCCAATTTAGGATTAGGGTTAAAATAACGGCGATCCTGATGGTCCGTTATATGTACAATGGACCACCACCCTGACCTTTGTTACTTAACAACATTTTGGTGGTTCTGCTTCATTGTGATGTTAGTGGGATGGAACACCAAGATTTTGACGGTCCACTAGTCTGACCGTCAAACCTTACTAGAACGTAGGTCACCCATCTTGAGTTTGATGATTGATTTGATGGTCCACCAAGATTGTGACATCCTACCACTTTTACCATCAACGAAATCCAGTGAATGAAATTTCTTGCCTTTTTTTGATGATTGAAGTGGTGGTCCATCAGATGACTGGTGGTCCACCAAATCGCCGTAAATTTTATTCCAGTAGCTCAAATTTGTGTCCTATCTTTAACTGTATCTCTTCTTCCCCCCTTTTTACTGTATTTTTGGTCCTGTACACTCCACAAACACATTAAAAATACATAAACACATAACATAAACTCTAAATATGGTTACAACAATAATTTGTGGGTTGTCTCCCACTAGCGCCTGATTTATCATCGCTGTACGACCCAGATATCTCGATTACTCAGAATTCATCGAGATAGAAGGTATCAATACTTTTTATCATGTCTTTTGGATAGACATAAAGTTTGATTCGTTGCTAGTTAACTTTGAAGATGCTCCCATCTTCATTTTCAAGTTCCACTACTCTAGATAAGTAGACTTGACTGAATTTGAACTGTCCTGACCACTTGGACTTGAGTTTACCTGGAAATAATTTGAGTTTGGAGTTGAATAGAAGCACCAAACTGCCTTTCCAAAAATATTTACTTTCAATCCTTTAATCATGGTACTTCTTCATCTTCTCTTTGTAAAGAGACCCTTTCATAAGTCTGGAGACAGAATTCATCTATCTCATTTAGTAGCCCTAATCTTAGCTCTGCTACCTCATTCCAATTTAAATTTAACCTTTTGAGAGCCCACGAATCCTTGTGTTCCAGCTCGATCGGTAAATAAAATGCTTTTTTGTAGACTAATTGATATGGTGACATACCAATTGGTGTCTTAAAAGCAGTCCAATACGCCCACAAAGCGTCATCTAGCTTTCAAGACCAATCTTGCCTAATAGCATTCACTATTTTGTCTAGGATGACTTTAATATCCCGATTTGACACCTCCATTTGGCTACTAGTCTGTGGGTGGTATGGATTTGCTACTCTATGTTGTTTCACCCTATATTTTACCAAAGCAGCCCGGAACACTTTGTTATAGAAATGGGATCCTCTGTCGCTTATAATAGTACGTGGTACTCCAAAGTGAGAGAAGATGTTCTTCTTGAGAAATGCCACGACTCTCTTCTCTTCGTTATTAGACAAGGCAACGGCTTCTACCCATTTTGACACATAATCCACAATAACTAAAATGTACTTTATTTTATCTAGGCTTATAAAAGGGCCTATGAAATTGATGCCCCAGACGTTAACCAATTCTACTTTAAGCATCTTAGTCAAAGGCATCTCATGCCTCTTGGAGATCGATCCCTGTCTTTGACATTGGTCACAATTTATCACAAACTCATGAGCATTCTTGAATAACATTGTCCAATAGTAGCCACTCTGCAACACCTTTCTAGCCGTTCGGTCACTTTCATGGTGACCTCCAACTTAGGAAGCATGACATGCTTCCAATATGCATAATACATCCACTTTTGGCACACATCTCCTTATAATGTTGTCATCCCATCACCAAAAAAGATATGGCTCATCCCAGAAGTAGTGTGTTACATCATGAAGGAATTTCTTTCTTTGATGGAAAGAAAGATTTTCCGAAATGACCTCGCTTGCCACATAGTTTGGAAAATCAGCATACCAAGTCACTTTCTCTATACCAGTAGCTAATATCTCCTTATGAGGAAATTCATCATTTATATCAACTTCCTTACCAGCCACTTGCTCACATTCCATCCTAGACAAATGATTTGCAACTTGGTTTTTGCAACCCTTTCTATCTTTGACTTCGAAGTCAAATTCTTGGAGCAGCAACACCCATCTAATTAACCTTGGTTTTGCATCCTTCTTAGCCATCAAATACCTCAAGGCTACGTGGTCAGTGTGGACCACCAGCTTGGTACCTAGTAGATAAGATCAAAATTTCTCAAAAGCATAGACTACAGCATGGAGTTCCTGTTCGATTATGGTGTAGTTCTTTTGAGCTCCATTTAGTGCTTTGTTGGCATAATAAATTGGGTAAAACAATTTGTCCTTCTTCTGTCCCAATTTACTCCAAGGTCAACACCGCTTGCATCATACATGATCTCAAACGGTTTTGACTGATCTGGTGTGACCATAATAGGGGCCTCAATAGGCTTCTCTTTAAGGAATTTGAACGCTTTATGAAACCATCATCAAAGATAAACTTAGTATCCTTCTCTAAGAGTTTGCAAAGTGGATTTGAAATCTTGGAGAAGTCCTTTATAAAACTTCGATAAAAGCCATCATGTCCAAGGAAACTATGCACTCCCTTTACTGAAATAGAGGGTGGTAGCTTCTCAACAACCTCAACTTTGGCTTGATCAACTTTAATCCCTTTTGCTAAAATTTTATGCCTGAGAACAATGCCTTCTTTCACCATGAAGGGACATTTTTCCCAATTAAGCACAAGGTCTAATTCCACACACTACTGTAAGACTCTACTCAGGTTCACTAAACATAACTCAAACGAATCTCCTACCACAGAAAAGTCATCCATGAATACCTCCAGGGTGTCTTCAATCATATATGAGAAAATAGACATCATACACCATTTGAAGGTAGTAGGGGCATTACATAACCTAAATGGCATTCTCTTAAATACAAAAGTTCCATACGGGCATGTAAACGTTGTTTTCTCCTGATCTTCCAGAGTAATGCATGTCTGATTATATCTAGAATAACTATCCAAGAAGAAATACCACCCCCTTCCTACCAATAGATCGATCATTTGATCTATGAAGGGCATCGGGAAGTAGTCTTTCAAAGTCCATGAATTTAGTTTGCAGTAGTCCATGTAAACTCTCTACCCAGTTACAGGTCTGAGTGGAATTCCTTCTTGGACACACATTGAACTGGGCTCACCCATTTACTGTCGAAAATAGGATAAACCACCCCTGCGTCTAACCACTTAATAATTTCCTTCTTAACCACTTCTTGCATTAGTGGGTTAAGACGGTATTGGTGCTCATTGGTCGGAGTACAATCTTCTTTAAGTTGTATCTTATGGGTATAGATACCAGGGGGAATGCCAATAATATCTGTAATAGTCTACCCTATTTCTCTCTTATACCTCTGAAGTACCGAAATAAGTGCTTCCACCTGCTATTTTCCCAAATCAGCTATAATAATAATGGGTAGTGTTTTTCCATTGCCTAGAAATACGTACCTCAAATGCCCTGGTAGTTCTTTCAATTCTAACACCGGTAGCTCTTTAATAGATGGCTTAGCCGGTGCTGTTGGTCGATTAGAAAGATCAAGATCTAACTTCTTAGGATCATAAGAGTGAACCCATTCCTGTCAAAGCACAAACGGTCTCTTCGTACTCCTCAATGCCTTCACGATCAAAATTCATCATCACTACAGCTAGAGGCTCTACAACAAACTTCTCCTCTATTGGTACCTCCTGCTCATCCTCATAATATACATCAACAATTGAGAACACACTCATTTCTTTATACTGATTCATTGATTGACATACATCAAATCACACCACTTCATCATTCTGCCTAAATAAGATCTCATTAGCTCATAGATCAATTAACATACTTTCAGTTGTGAGGAAAGGTCTACCCAAGATTATGGGTATCTCAAAGTCCACCTCACAATCCAGAATTATGAAATCCTCAGGAAATATAAGGCTATCCACCTTTACCGACACATCATACAAAATACCAACATGTCATTTTATTGACCTATTGGTGGGTATGGGATCTCCCAAACCCAACTTTTTATAAATAGCCAGTGACATCAGATTGATACTCACTCCTAGATCATGTAAGGCCTTAGTAATTTCTAGATACCCAATCGTATAAGGAATAGTGAATTCCCCTGGATATGCTTTCTTCTGTACCAAGGACCTTGTAGAAATAGCACTGTAATGATGGAGATTATCCGCCGGTTTATAACTCACCACTCTTTTCTTTGTCATAAGATCCTTTATAAATTTAGCATATCCTGGCATTTGTTCAAGTGCCTCTACCAAAGGAACATTCACAGTCAACTGCTTCAACATTGCCATGAATTTGCTAAGCTTAGTATCAATGGCCTTCTTTTTCAATCTCTACAAAAAATGAGGTGGTGTTTTTGGGAAAGTATTAACCACTACTTCTTTTTTCTTCTCTTTCCCCTTTTCCAATTCATCAACCTACTGATGATTAGAAGGGATATCAATATCATTCAGCTTCTTAGACTCTACTTGATTACCTTTTTCAAGCTAAACATCTTCCTCGATCACCTTATCATTTACAACTTTGCCCAAAGAAAGGCCTTTTAAAACCTTACCACTCCGTGTGGTAATAGACATGCATGAACCATAATTTTGAGGGTTTTGAATTGTATCACTCGACAGCGTTCCACTGTTTTTTTGATTTAATGTTGTAGAGAGTTGGCTCATTTGCTATTCCAACTGTTTGATCGAAGTGGAGTGCAAGTTTACCAATTGACTCATAGAGGACAAATCAATCTTCATGGTAGTCACCCCAGAGTTGGTAGCCTCAACACCCTTTAATAGTTTCTCCATCATATCTTCCATGGACATCTTGCCAGAGCTAGTTGCAATATTATCTTTGCTTCCTAGAGGTACATGTAACCCATTTTTATCATTCTTGCTCTTCCAATTTCCTTGATCCCACTCTTTATATCCATCCTAGTCATAATAAGTCCGACCTTATTTCCTTGTCTATTGCCTCAGAAACCCCCTGGTTATTCAAATAATTTGCCTCTTCTTCTAAATCAGAATTATCTCTTCCGTGGGATACAACAACCTTCACTTTTTTAGTATTTGCAGATAATAAGTGCTTGGTCAACAAGTCCATTTGCGTCTTCAAATGTGCCATATCTTGATTGTAATCTTCCTCTTTCTTACATTGTTTTATAGTTATACCAACAGAAATAGTAGGGCTTGCTACCACAGAATCTTGGGTATGCCAAGCTCTGATTTATTTGGTCATCCGATCAAGCATCTCTGAGGCCTCTTGAAAAGTGAGGTCCATAAATGACCCCCCTACAGCATTATCAACAACTCATTTTGTAATAGAGTTCAAAGCCCAATAAAGAGTCCCCATCAGATGAATATCCATCATATTATGGTTTGGGCACTACATCAACTTCTTTTTAAACCTCTCCCAAGTTTTGTGAAGAGCTTCGGTTGGGAGCTGTCTAAAATTACTAATCTCATCCCTCAACTGTACCCTCCTGGAGGGCAGAAAGAACCTTTTTAGGAAAGGCTTCTTCAACTGCCTCCAGTTGGTTATAGAATCGAGCGTCAGTTTGTTAAGTCATAATGTTGCCATCTAATGTTGCCATCCCAGATAGACAATGGAAATAACCTTAAGAGAATAGCATTCTGACCTACTCTAGGATTATCAAAAGATTTACAAATGGCCACAAAATTCACCAAATGCTTGTTAGGATCATCTCTTGGCAGATCGCCGAATAACCCCTTTAGATGCATGAGTTGGATCATCGTACTGGTGAAATTGAATTTTGCTCTAGGTGCTAGAGGTGGAGGAATAATAGCTCCAATCTCTCCTACTCCATCCATTCTATCGTCATCGTCATTGAGATCATACTGAATAGGTTGGTGGTCCTGTCTTCCCCTGAAAGGAAGATTTCGATGTACATTGTGATTCACAGGTGCAGCTATATTCCCATCATGCCTTGGGTTTACAAGATCCAATAATTCATCATCTCCTAGTTCCTCATCATCAAAATTTGGAACCCGACCTGGGTTATCAACATTTTGCTGATTTACTTGAGCATTAGCCAAGGCGACTAATCTTTCTGCCTTTTGTGGATCAGCTATTCTACCGATCAATTGAGGATCTGGATGTATTGATAATAATGGTGCACCTAATCTCCGTGTATTATGCATACACAATTATCAACCTGTACAAACAAAAACAACAAATAAAAGTAAAGTTTTAAGACATTTTGACCAAAGGGTTGATTAACAATCATAAACTTAATTGGCAATCATATTCCCCGACAACGGTGCCAGAATTTAATACGCCCAAATTACAACCTTCTTATGAAAGTGTAAGCAATCGCTGTCAAATATAGAACCCAACTAGGTTGGGTGTTGAATCCCATAGGGAATACTGTGTTCACCAAATATTATGGTTGTTATTAGACTGTTGATCGAAGGTTCCTGAGCAAAAAAGGGTTTTTTGATTTATCAATTTTACAAAAATGTTTGTCACAGAAAGTAATCCACTTGTTGATTGAATTAAAAAGAATAATTCAGTAAAAGTAGTCAAACTAGAGTTATGGTTACAAAGATAGTTAAGCAGCTAGGGTTGTGAACTGTTTTGAATTCCCTATAAACAATTCTAATCGCAAGAGTAATTGAATTTTATGGTTTACTCATTAGTTTCTCAACCTAAATAAGTAATTTTATCCCTTAATTCTTTCAAACATAAGGAACATATTATTTGTTCAATTATATTCTCACATAGGTTGATCCGGTTAAGGCATCTACCCTCTATCCAAAGGTTAAATCCTTTAGATTTGGGTAAACCCTTTCTTTTCCTAACAAACACTTCTCCATTCGAACAAGTGATGTTCTTGGGCTCACTTTTCAAGTTTGCAACTAAGAAAAGTTATTAAAGTGAAGAAGGGTTTATGCAACATCGATTAATCATGGAAATCTACTAGATCCACAACCCAACTCAGATTTTCACATCAAGGCTCCCATAACCCTAGTTATGGGAGCTTAGCCACATATCTCCATAATAGAAAGAGAAGAAATCATTGTGTTATTCATGAATTAATTCAAGATTTACTTACAAAGGTTACAAGAATTTGTTCTTGAATCTTCAATAGAGATGGAATGATTAGATTCACCAGATTTGCTTAATTCCCCCCAAAATACTAGGTTATAAAGAGTTTCTCAATATGGAGACTATGATAAAAGATGAAAAAATAAATATAAAAAAATAAAATTTCTATAATAAAACCTAAAACTGGTATTTATATGTTCCCAGGTGAAAAGAAACAAAAATTTGAATTCAGAGAACCGCTTCTAAATTGACGACCAAATTGGTGGTCCATTGAAGGGTTGACGGTCCACTATTTGGTTCGTCGCTGCTGATCCTGGATAGTCACATTCTGGATAAGTCTGATGGCCAATCTGGTTGTCCATTGAAATACTAATGGTCCACGATTTGGTTAGTTGCTAAGTCTTTTAGGAGGCAATGTTCTGGATAAAACTGACGGCCAATTTGGTGGTCCATCACAGATCTAATGGTCTACCATTTGGTCCGTCGTTGAGTCTTTTAGGAGGCAATGTTCTGGATAAGACTGAAAGCAAAGTTGGTGGTCTATCGCAGATCTGACGATCTACCATTTGGCCTATCCCTGAGAGTTCTGAAACCTTGGGTTCTGCCTAAGACTTGACGGTAAGGTTGGTGGTTCGTCGAAGGTGTGACAGTCCCACATTTCAACCGCCAAAAGCACTTTTCTGCCACTTTCCTGAGTCTTTTCCTTCAGCTCACTCCTTGCCCTGAAACACTAAGAACATTAGGTAGTATAGTCTGTTTATGTATACAGGATTTTGGATGAATCCCGAGGGGTTGGCAGAGACTTGAAAATTTCTAACTCTCAGCTGGTGATGGTGCACTAGCGTTTGAGATCCTCTGACCACGTATATGATCTTCCATGCACCAATAAGTGTCACATAAGTGACATTGTTAGTTGCATAACCGACACTCCTAATATCATGGCCAGTATCACATTCGTGATGGGTATGTCACATAAGTGACTCCCTTAGAAAACTAGCAAGTAATGCGTATGCGATACTAATGTCGGCGACTTCTGGACTTTTGGCTAGGTATTGCATATGCGGTCGGCATATCAAGTGTGCATTATTGTTTACTTAGGAAAGGTATAAATACCCCATTTACCCCATTTTTACCATTCTCATCCATCTCTTAGATACTTCAAATCCTAAAATCGGTTAAAGCTATGGGATAACATTTGTGGGTAATTTTGGGGCTTGGATAAGGATTAATTACATAATTCTCCTTTAAATTCACGGTAAGATTTCATTATCTTCATGGTTGATTTCTCCATTTTCATCTAAGAATCCTAAAATCTTGGTGACTTTATTTTACCACTAATATATCTCTGAATCTACCTATTTTTGAGTGTAAACATTTCTTGAGAATATGGGGACATTGAGTTGGTTTTGGAAATTTGATTTTTCTAAATGGTCCCCACGTGGGATTTTGACGTAAGTTTGGACCCGAATCATAATAGTGAAATATGGGTATCATTGTTCTTGTTTTGATAAGTAGATTTTTATTTTGATAGCATGGCATCTTGCGGAAGCTTCTTGAAGGGGAAATCAATGATTTAGCAGATTCTTCGGGCTTTCTTCGGTGCTTAGGTAGGTTAGGTTTACCTACTTCATAGATTGAGCTATCTCATAGTATAATTATGATATTATGCTAGATATGGAGTGGGATTTAGGTGTTGGAAGTGTGAATAAGGCTTTTTGGGTCAATTGGACCCTTAGGCTACCTTAGAAACCTTAGACATAGAGTAGTTAGTGTAGTTGGTCATGGATTAGATTAATTAGGTTTTAAGGTATATAATTAGAATGTAAATGCCTTAATTACTTAAGGTAGGCAAAATTGAATAGTTACTCATGTTAGGGTAAAATTGTTCTTAATTGCTTAAGTTAAGGGAGTTTTCCTAGTTACTATTGTTCTAGGTAGGATTGCCTGAGTTAATCATGTTTGGGGAGGACTTATACCTTAGGGTTAATTATGGCTTACTTTACATCTAGGAATGAACTTAGATACCTTAGCCTAGTCCAGGGTCAATATTTCTTAAGAGAATCCTGGGTATTAGAATTGGGCCCCTCCGCCCCACTTTATGCTAGACTTATAAACATCTTGTAGGCTCATTTATGTATGATATACTCTTACTAATGATGGTCTTACACTTGAGGAGATTGAATATAATTATTATGTATTTTTATTGGTTATTGGAGGATTGATGCTAGTTTTGAGTAATGCTAATGATATTGCCCTTATGTATGACTAGTGATTAATTTATGAGCATGATTTATGACTTATGCATATTGATTATGCATATTAATTCTGAATATGATTCATAACATAAGTGTGATATGGCTTATGGATATATATAATATGGCTTATAAGTATGACATGGATTATGTGTATATATAATATAGCTTATGAGTATGATATTGCTTATTAGATATATAAGATGGCTTTTGGGTATGATATGGCTTAAGTAGATATAATGTGGCTTATAGGAATGCTATGGATTCTGAATATATATAATATGACTCATGGGTGTTATATGGCTTGTAAATATGATTCAGCTCATAGATAGAATATGGCCTATAGATATAAGTAATGGCTTATGGATATACTATGGCTTATAGAGATGATGTTGTGTATAGAGATGATTAACAACCTAGAGATAAATGGCCTATACATATATATATATATACATACACACACACATACACACACACATATATATATATGTAATATTTAATATGAATTCTGGATATGCTTAGTAATATTGCTTATGGATATTAATATTGATACAGTCTCCGTATTTGGCAAATAATACAACTTATAGATATGATTATGTATGAGACCTAGGATATGATTCCTTGTCCGGTTTACAATTATGAGTAAAAGGATGGTCCACAACGATGTTAGAGGTTACTTCCAAGTTTGTCCTTTTACCTTGACTTAGCTTATGTTATCTTGCATCTTATCATATTTATATCATAATTTAGCTTAGTCAACCGATGATGCCTACTGATTACCCGTGGTTTTAGTACTCATACTACACTTCTATGCCTTTTTTATGCTGATACAAGTACTAATTACCTCCGCTGATTCGCTGTTCATGCAGAGTTGACTTTGGAGTTAGGTGAGCTCCAGGATTCAAAGTTAACCTTTTTTCTTCTAGTTATCTCTGTCTATTATTTCATTTTTGAAATGGATTGTATTTGTCTTTTTAGTACTCTTAGGTATTTGTAGTAGCTTTTGTATCGACATTACTGAGTCTTGGGATATTTGTTGGTTTCTATTTATATATTAGATCTTTATGACTCTATTATTGTTATTTGAACCTTTAACTATTACTTTTCAGCTTTGGATCATTTTTCCATCAAGTTAGCCCATTACATCTAGCTCCAGCATATGGTTAAGCTTACCTACTGACGGGATAGAGTAGGTGCCATCATGACTCAAAATCGGGCAGTGACAAGAAATGAGCTTGTGAAGCCTCTTTAATAGCGTAAAAAAGTGCTCAAGTATACTTTTCTATGCTTAATTGGATTTGTAATCTTAGCTGAATATCTCTCGCTCTTTCACCTTCTAATATTAATCAAGCCTATCTTATCGTTTGGATTGTATCTTGTAGTAATCTTATAATCACTAGATGATTCGGCACCACGAACATTAGTCATTAAACATGATTTTGCTTTAGAAGAATCAGGTTCTTTCACTTGACAATAAATTCTTTTATTTCTTCAACCCATACTAGCAGTATTTAAGTTTTCACAATAGGTGATTCTAAACAAATTTGATCAAAACTCTTCATTGATTTATCGTTCTTATTTCCCTACCACCTTAATTTCTCATACTCTAACTCAGACTTATTTATGGTGAAATTATCTTGTAAAGCCTCTTCAGTAGTATCAAACCACACTTTTCTATACTTAACTTGGTTTGTAATCACAATTGCATGTCCCCCATCTGTTTGCCTTGTGATGCCAAGATTAACTTGAATGCTGTCAAATTTTAACTACCTAAATAGATTATGACTTTCATACTTTTATTTACTTTTGCCTAAACACTAAAAAGAAGTGGTGAGCTTGACCTAAATCTATAAAATTAAAGATATGAATTGTTGGTGCATACCTTTATTCTACATTTACAAACCAAAAGATATGTGCTATGAGATTTTCTATTTTTGTGTTTGTACATCTGTATTTTTGAAGAAACAGAGCATCATATGGGTTAACTATAGTCACTTGGTGTTTTTGTTTTTCTAATCCATCAATAATAAGTATGGAATGAGATGATCTTTGGCTTAGTACTTTATATTAAGCAAATAAAGATCCTATTTTAATCTCCATAAATTCATTTAGCTTTAACTTCCTAGATGTAATTCATATGGCCAAATTTCGAAGTTATTATTTGCCTTTACTTTTTAGTATATCCAGTTGCCTACCAGGATTACTTTACATAAGATGCTTCTTCCTCCTTCATATTAATACTCTTCCTCCTTCATATTAATACTTTCTCATTTGTTTTACTATGTGGTATTGCTTTCTTAATAATTTGATAAAAAGAATAATTTAGTTTGCTTGAATCAAACAACAATTTTAAAGAAAAAAGTCTCGAATTTTAACAAAGCTCAAAGTCCTTTATGCAATATGAATTTTGATAGTCAATTGATCACGTATTGAATTACCTGAGAAATATAAGATAAAGAGAGAACAACTTGTAAAAGAACATAATGATAAAATTAAGAAAGAATATGGACCAATGGTGCATAAATGAAAGAATCCTAAGGGGTACATTTCACAACACAGAAAGAGTAAATTGCCTGGACACAAGTCAATGATCAAATTGGATCTAGGGAAGAAATAATACTTCACATATGATTATAGAAAAAGGATGAAACATACAGAGGTTATTTCAGTCTCAATTTGGAGAGTCCATTCAAAAGAATGGAATGAAATTTCCTATGCACAAATTTTTGTTTCAAGCATCTTCAAAGGTGAATGTTATGTAATGGCCCTATAGGTCATTTTATATATTTCCACACATTTTGTCCATTAGATATTTTATATAGCTTCCCTAAGTCACAAGTGACTTGCTGTATCTGATAGTTTGATTATCGAGCAGTTTACTTATTTTTTAGAGCCACTTCTTTGTTTTGGAGTCTTTGCTGGTAAGAATTGGCTATCAGGCATTAACTTTAGGTTAATGACCTCATATTCAAATTCTAAAAGTTCCATCCTCTTTAAAACATTGATTTTAGACTAGGGGGACCTTTGGTTTGGGTCCTAAGTGTCACACCTCAAATCCCATTAGGGCAGACAGGCATTCATAGCTGTAAAGGCCCGAGATAATAGACCTATGATCTTGTATGTCTCGTGCATGTAAATATGATAACTAAAGGTTCTGCCATATAGATATAATTCATTGATGATAATAAACCACATAGACAAGCACAAAGCTATATATACAAGACTTGGTCGTTGGGTCCATGAAATCTAAAACACAATACAGTACCATGCTTTACATTACATGAATCTACAAAGCCTATAAATATACATAGATTTAGTTAAGGTTGGGACAAACCCTCGCTTTACTCTTAACTACTGTAAAATACCAAGACCAATGTAATAGACTCGAAAAGCCTTGAATCAATCTGGAGCTCACCAATAACGGCCAGATATCTGTGCTCTTACTGAGAAGGTGTATTAGCTGAAGCACTTATGCATGTAGCATGAAATATAGGCCCCCCATAAGGTCCGTCAGTATGGACATATGTATTGAGTATGTAAGGCTGAAAGTTACTACACATGATGTAAGATCTCAATTGAAATTAGATACGCGTGTATAAATAATTCTAGTAGACCACCTTTATATATAATTGTAGGATCAAGTACATTACATTTTTTTCTTCATTTTACCCTTCTTACTTTATAATCTTTGTAAGCCATATGATAGAAATGACTAGATTCTCAGTGGTAAATATACAAATTAGGATTGACCCATGCTAGGCTTAGACCCTAAGCTACCACCTATGTATAAGCACATTGGGATTAGCCCATGATATGCTTTGGGCCCTGAGTTGCCACCCATATATATAGGTATTGGGATCATCCCATGCTAGGCCTATGCCTTTGAGATTCCACTCATTTAATTTATAGTTGCCTTAGTTTATTTAACCTTTGAGATTGTTACTTTGGTGGTCATAACATAATTGAATTTTGGAACAATAATCTACCAGTAAGAGATATTTGAATAAACACTTATCGGAATAACAATGAGGTAGGGATCAGTTTGTACACAAATGGAATATTTAGGACCTAAAAATAATACATGGGTCTTATTTGACTTAAAAGAGAACTCCTAAGACTTGATAGTGAAAGTAGACATATAGAGTTAGTAATAAGCATGTATTGAGGTATTTTATCATATAAGAGGGTTGGGAAAAGGTCGTTAGCTACATGGGAGATCATGTGTTTCCATTATGAATCATTTTCTATAGGAGAACTTTAGAAACCGACTTTAGAACACAAGTGTTGGATTTCATACCAAATAATACGAAATCTAGTACGCCTTACATACCTTGTTGTAAAACTCCGATATTAACCCAAATTAATGTCCTACCTTTGTAACACCCTAGATTTTGGTCCTTGAAAAATTTCTTAGTTTTGAGCTTACTGCTCTACCTATGACACAACTTATGAGTCGTAAGGTGTCATTATGGGTCAGAGGACCCCAAATCATATAGTGACGAAAGTGTTACCCAAAGTCTCTAAACTGTGTACGACTAGGATATAGAGAGTCGTATGGATTCTTTACAAGTCGTAGTGTTCCTTCTGTAGCCAAACCAGTGGAATGGTGCCTCATTTATGATCTGTCTATGATTGAACCACATGATTTATAAGGTTTGAGAATAAGTAATAGGCTATGATTCATACTCAGACCAGTGTAGGTGCCATATGCTATAATACTTATGGTAATGAGTCGTAACGTGTCCTCATGAGTCATCGGGTGATCCATCATCATTGGCAATAAATTTTTAGCTTTTAATTAAGGTTACTTTAGATATTAACCTCTCTCCATACTTAAGACCCACACCATAAAACACCTTGGGGACCATATTTCCATCCTATATTAATCGAATACAACTCTTAAACACTATTAAGTCCCTAAGTCAATAACACCCAAGGTTTCAAGAGATTAGTACTTAGAGCTTTGAAAGGTTAATTTCTCTCTATAATTCTTGATATCTCAATGTAACACCCTAAATTTTTAACCTCAGATTCTACACGATTCTCATAATCCCGAAGGACCATAAGCTAACCTTTTTATGGTACCTGCTATAATAACTGAATAATATACTGTAAAAAATATAGAAAACTGGCAGAAAACTTGCCATAAGGTTCAAACTAAATTACAACTGTATAAAATATATCAATACGAAAACTAAAATAACTTTTTAAACTATCTGAAAGCCTTTAAACTGTCTGAACGTGGAGTTGATGGGAAACCCCCCCAACTAACTCTGTCTACTAAAATACTGAATCTAATGCTAGCGCTTAACTCACTAACTATATTCAGATATTGTATCCCTACGCGATGCAAAAAATAGAGACCTTTCTACTTTTCCTGTACAGTGATAAGATTTAAGAGTTGTTAGCAATCTTCTTTGAAGTGGTGAGTTTCTATTCTCTAGAAGGGCTATAATTTTAAAGTGTTGTTTTATTTACATCTTAGACTACTTCTATTGGATCCTTTTTACTATCATCAAGGGCATGTCTTTACTTAGATTGATTTTGGTCTATTTAGAGGTTTTGTGGATTACTTTGGATTGGGATGGTTGTTGAAATTCTTAGATTCTTTTCTACGTTAGTTGAGTTGCCTATCTTTTTATATGTTTGTAACTCAGCTTATCTTGTTACATCTTTTGAATTTCTTCGCTGCTAGTTGTATAGTGTTCTATTTTGACTAGGCAAAGGGGGTGCTCTCTGGTCCTCAGCGAACTTCGGATATCATTCACGGCCAAGGCCTAGTTTGGGTCATAAAAATCTTGGTATCAGAGCCTAGGTTCATGGTCATTGGGTGTCCTCATATCCATGTCAATTAGAGTCTCTTTTATGGATGTGTAGCATGTGACACTTACAAGGGAGAGGCTATGGGGAATTTAGGAATGTTTCCCTTTCTTGTGTTCTCTTTTAGGCTATAAAGTCCAAGGTGTTGAATCTTCTCTAATTTTATTTGTAAGGTCTTGAATCTTTTCTAATTTTATTTGTTCACATTTCAGATCATGCCTTCCTAAAGATTTGATATTGATGGAAACCCCTCTATCTCACCTGAGGAGAATGTGGATAGAGCTTGTTTTACTTATAGAGTATAGACCCGGTCTAGGGTCCCTACTCCTAACTTCCTATGTGGAGTTTTATCAGTCCCTGTCAATCCTCCTTAGTATTCTCAAGATAATGATGTCCACTTACCACATTCCCAAGGATATATTTCTAATGCCTAATTCTACCTATCTATTCATCTGTTGACCAAGTTGGTGACTTTTCTGTCTCATTAGCCTAACAATATTGTTTCTATTGCTCTATCTTCTGACATCACTAGAGTTAGATAGTTTATGAGGTTGAGTGCTCCAAATTTCACTGGTTCCAAGGTTGAGAAGGATCCTTAATATTGCATAGATGAGATGGAAAAGATTTTCTGAGTGATGCATACTTCTAACTTAGAGGTTGTAGAGTTTGCCATATATCAATTGAAAGATATGGCATATTATTGGTATGATGAGTGGGAACAATTAAGATAGGATGATGCTAAGACGACAATATGAGATTAGTTTTCTGTTGCTTTTTCTTGATTGCTTCTTTCCTTAAAAGTTGAGGGACATGAAGGCTAAGGAGATCATGAATTTAAAGTAATGCAGAATAATTATGAAAGAGTATGCCTTCAAGTTTCATCAGATATCTCACTATGCTCTAGAGTTGGTGTCTTCTATGAGGGCTAAGATGAGAAAGTTTACTTTGGGTTAGCCTCGGGAATTAATATTAAAGTGTAAGGCCGCCTTGTAGAACAATGACATGGATGTCTATAGGCTTGTGGTATATATGCAATAGGTCAAACATGAGAAGAATAAGCAAGCAAATCTTGGAGAGAGACAAAGTAAGAAATCCAAATATTTAGAAGAGGGTAGAGGCTACCAGAATAGTGGCAGAGATGAAAGATAGTGGTCCAAGAAGAAGTGGGGAAATTTTAGTTCTTATTCTATGAAAAGTGATCCTTATCCTAAGCTGTCTGGTAATTGCCACTTTAAGAGAAATAATGGGTTTAAGGAACAGGGTGCTTAATCTCAGTTCTGTGGGGCTTATTCATCTCCATCCTATCCTTCTTGCAAATTTTATGGACAATTGCACCGTGGTTTCTGTGATGAGGAAAGATATAAGTGATTTAGATATGGCTAGCCTAGCCATATTTAGAGGAACTATCCCAAAGGCAATGTCGCTACTAGAGCTAATATGGTTTTGGTTGCTACATCTTCAGTTCCAGCATCAAAGTGTGCTACTTCTGGTACAAGGACTGATCAAAATTATCTGTATACTCTTGCAACGCATCAGGAATCTAAGGTATCTCCTAATGTTGTTACTTGTACATTACAATTCTTCTCTCGTAATGCATATTTCTTACTTTATTAGGGGTCTACTCTTTCTTATATGACTCTTTATGTGGCTATTAATTTTGGTTTTGGTCCTGAATGTATTTTTGATCCCTTTTTGTGTCTACCCTAGTAGGTGACTCTGTTATGGAAAGAAAAGTCTATAGGGGTTATGTGGTATCTATCTCTAGTAGGGAGATGTTGGTGGATCTGATAGAGTTGGATATGTTAGACTTTGATGTGATATTGGGGATGGACAAGCTTCACTTGTACTAGTTTTTTTGAGATTGTCAGACCCGGAGGGTCAGTTCCCAATTCCCAAATGAATTGGTACATGAGTGAGAAGGTAGTTCCATGGTACCTAAGGAAAGGTTTATTTCTTATCTTATAGCCTAGAAGTTGATTTCCAAGGGGTGTCTATTCCATCTAATTTGAGTTTAAAATTCTAGTTCTGAGGTTCTCTCTTTATAATTTGTTCCTATGGTTAATAAGTATCCTAAAGTATTTCCCAATGATCTTCTTGGTATTCCTCCTAATAGGGAAGTAGACCTTAGGTTTGATCTTCTTCCAGATACCCGTCCTATCTTTATCACTCAGTAAAGAATGGCTCTTGTTTAGTTGAAAGAACTTAGAGAGAAGCTAAAGGATCTTTTTGATAAGAGTTTTATCGATCCTGGTGTTTCTCTGTGGGGTACCCCTATTCTCTTCGTGCATAAGAAGGATGGTTCCTTTTGGATGTGTATAGATTATCACCAACTGAATATGGTGACAGTGAATAAATATGTATCCTTTTCTTAGGATAGATGGTCTTTTTGACTAGGTTCAGGGTGCTAGATGTTTTTCTAAGATTGATCTTTATTTGGGTTGTCAATAGTTGAAGATTAAGGAGGTGGATATCCCTTAGACTACCTTTCAAATTCGATATGGTCATTACAAATTTTTGGTGATGTTATTCGTGTTGACTAATGCTCTAGCTGCGTTTATGGACTTGATAAATTTGACATTTAGATAGTTCTTGGATTTGTTAGTGATCGTGTTTATTGATGGCCTCTTGGTATATGCTAAGAGTGCGGAGAATTATGCTAATCACCTCTGTATAGTATTGCAAACTCTTAGGGGTCATCATTTGTATGCTAAATTTTCACAGTGTGAATTTTGATTGAATGCTGTGACCTTTCTTGGTCACGTTATTTCTTGTGAGGGGATCATGGTGGATCTATATAAAGTTGAGGTAGTTAAGAAGTGACCTAGACCCATGACTCCAAATGATATTTGAAGCTTCGTGGGTTTAGCTTGGTATTATAGAAAGTTTGTAGAGAGCTTCTCTTCTATCGCTGCTCCATTGACTAAATTGAATCAGAAGAAGGTGAAGTTTCTATGGTTCAATGCTTGTGAGAGTAACTTTGAGAAATTATAGGATAAGCTGACTTTAGCTCCAGTTTTGATCCTACCCGAAGGTACTGATAGCTTTATTGTTTATTGTGATGCATCCCATATGGTACTGGGTTGTGTTTTGATATAACATGTTAAGGTTGTGGCATATGCTTCTAGATAGCTTAAGATGCAGAAGAATTATTATCCAACTTATGATTTGGAATTATTGTCTATGTTTTGTGCTTTAAAGATTTGGCGTCATTACTTGTATAGAGTTCATGTTGATATATATTATGATTATAAGAGCATGCCGTAGGTGTTCACCCAAAAGGAGTTGAATATCAGGCAAAATAGAGTCTTGAGTTGCTTAAGGATTATGTTGAAAACCTGAGGGTTGCACCACACAGTGAGGGACCAGGTCCCTCAAAATCAATCGCAGGCAAAGTACATAAAAATTACTAGGAAGTAAGAGACAGTGCAGGAAGAGTAAAAACATAAGATTTTTACGTGGAAACCCAGGAAGGAAAAAACCATGGCTTGCCCTCACAAGCACAAATAAATCCACAATAATCAACCTCCTAATTACACTCTAGATTTTAGTCAAACTCTAGGCTCCTTTTGCTAATAGCAAATCTACTACTAGCTCATCTTGGTAACTCTACTAAGGACCCTCTCTACTGATTAACTCTAATTAGTCTCACACTTAGGCAACTCTGCCTAAGCACCTCTCTTAATAAACGTAATCAATACCCTTAAAGCATGAGTAGTTAAGTTACAGATCAGTACTCACTCAAGAACAATTTCAATTTAAGATCACATAAATAACTAAGAACTTGAGTAGTGTTGAAATAGAGTTTTTTCTACCTCTCTTCACACATTGTAATTGAAAAAACCATTTGATTAATAAATGTCTCTTTTCTTTAATAACTGAGTGATGATTAGGGCTGAAAGATCATTGTACTAGGTGTCCTAATCAATAAATAAAGCACCTGCAAGTTCGTTACATAAGAGGACAAAACTATGCAGACAAAGCATGGCAACTGTACTGTACCTTTAACATCTAGGGACCTGGTCTTTAGCTTCTCATCATCAAAACTATATATAGAATATTATGATATGAGTTTCCATTATCACCCAAGTAAAGCTAATGTGGTTGCGGGTGCTCTTAGCAGGTTGTCTATGAGGAGCTTATAACATGTTGATGAGGAGAAGTAAGATTTGCTGAAGGATATTCACCATTTGGATTATCTTGGAGTTCATCTTTTAGACTTTAAGGATGGTTGTAAAAGATATGGTGAAGTCATCTCTTGGTGTTGAGGTGAAGTAGAAGAAAGTTTTGGATCCTATCTTGATGTAGATTAAAGATGATAGGGGTCAACAGAAAGTCATGGCCTTTAAGATTGGTGAAGATGGTATCTTCAGGTACCAAGGTAGGTTGTGTGTTTTTGATATTGATGGGCTATTAGAGAGGATATTAGATGAGGATCATGATTTGAGATACACAGTTCATCTATATTTGACAAAGATGTACCATAATTTGAAAGAGATCTATCAGTGAAATAATATGAAGAAGGATGTTGCCAATTTTGTGGCCAAGTGTATGGTTTATCAGCAAGTAAAGATGGAGAACTTGAGACCTGGTGGTTTGTCTCAAGAGATTGAGTTGCCCGTGTAGAAGTGGGAAATAATTAACATGGACTTCATTATCGATCTTCTATGGTATCAAACCTAGTATCATTCAATTTGGCTCATCTTGGATAGGATAACTAAGTCTACTCACTTCTTACCCATGAGGACTAATTATTCTGTTGAGGATTATGCTAGGATTTTTATTCAAGAGATCATCAAGTTGCATGGTGTGCCTATTTCTATTATATCTAATTGAGGTATGCAGTTCTCATCTCATTTTTGGTGGTTATTTTAGAGAGGTTTGGGAATTAAATTGAACCTCAACACCACTTTCTTCCCTCAGATGGATGGAAAATCGGTTAGGACCATTTAGACTTTGAAAGGTATTCTAAGGGCTTGTGATTGACATTAGAGGTAGTTGTTTTGTCCATTTACCTCTCATCAAATTTTCATATAGTAATAGCTACCATTGAAGTAGTCAGATGGTGATGTTGTTCTCCTGCCGAATGGTTAGAAGTTGGTGAGACTAGATTATTTGGTCATGACTTTGTTCATCAGTCCATGGAAAAAGTAAAGGTTATTAGGGATATGCTTATTACCACCCAAAGTCATCAAAAGTCCTATGCGGATGTGAGGAATAAGGAGTTGGAGTTTAATGTTGGTGATTGGGTGTTCTTGAAGGTATATCCCATGAAAGTGAAACAAATAAAGCACACAAGTAGAACTTAATTCATTGTTAGAACCATTTCTCTACACAAAAACAAAACATTGAACAACTATTTTCAAAGGTCACAATAGAAACTGACAAAGAAGACTGACACACTAGGATTCAGGCAAAAAAGGGCTTAGATTAAAGTGATTTTAGCAGCATGTCCATTCTAGCATCCTCAGAATCATGAGCATCCAATATATGTTTAGTGAGGGTATTTACTTCAACATTTATCCTTGAACCTCACCAGTTAATTCTACAACTTTGTCTTTGAGATTCGTATTTTCTGCTGCTAGTTCTTTAGTGGCACCAGGTCCCTCTGAGGACACTTTTTGATTCTGCATTTTCAGGTATATTATTTCAGTGTCCCTTGATGCTAACATAAATCTCAAATCCTCCATTTTATTTGTTAAGCTTTCTTGAGAGACCAAAAGTTATGATAGTTGGGACACAATACCCAATTTACTTTTGATCACTCATTCTCAACCAAGGTTTTCATATAGAACTTTTCTTTGATGTTCCTAGGGTTCCCTTTGCCCCATTTACCCCAAAGTGATTGAATAATTTGTTGAGGAAATACCCCTATGGAATTTTATGTTTCCCTTCAATTCTTACAGATTACCTTCTTCATGTGCTCTATGATAATATCAGGTAAGCTTATTAACTCAAATGTACTCAAACATTCGATCAAGAACAAGTCAACACTGGCGGCAATTGTTCTCTTTTTTGACCATGAAAGGAGGACCTTGTTGATGAACTCAAATATCAGCTGAAACTCATTTTTTAAGAACTTTCTTTTTACTGCCGCTGTTGATGTTCCTCCAACCTTTGATACCCTAATCATGAATTCTGTAAGAGGCTGTTGATTTGTAATAGCCCTCACCCCTACAACTGGTACATCTAAGATTCTCCCTAGTGTTTCTTCATCCAGGTATATCTCTTTCTCTTGCACTAGAATGGTAAGACTCATCCCATCTTCTGAGAAGTCCATGGTATAATAAACTTCTCCAACCTTATTTTCAAATCGCATAGGAGTTGATTCTTTCAGTAGGTGAAACAACCTTGGTGTTTCACATATTCCACCAATTCTTCCATGCTAGGTTTTCCATAAATCTTTGGACCAAATACTCTCCCAGATGGCACTTTTTGGGTTTCTAAGATTGCATTCTTTGCTTCTTTAGGAACAATCTTCTTTCCTTTCTTTTTTGTTCTTCTCTTTGAGATACCACTTGGTTCTTTCTCTTCATTAATTTTTATCTTCATAGGACCAGGTCCCTTAAAGACTTTCTTTCTCTTCATAGCTATGTCTGCTTATAGTAGGACTTCCAGACTTTGAGTAAGAGGACCTAGTCCTTTCATCATCATGAACTTCTTATCTTTTCCTCTTAGTTGTAATAATAATATCAGAATTAGGATCTTCATCTTCTCTAAACTCTATAACTTTGATATTTTTCTCCTTCTCAACAATAGATTTCTTCAGTTTTTTTCTTTTAATGGTGGAAGACTTGTTTTTACCACATGGAATCTACTAACAACCTTTCATCAGTCCCCCGAGTAGAATTAGATCTAGAAACTTGTATGCCAGTGTTAATCATTTTCCCTTTTCCTTTGCTAACTCTTAGTTTATTCATTTTCTAAACCAGAGGTTGTTCATTATCATCCTTTTTATTTTATCATTTGGAGGTAATAAAAACTCCCCATCCTTCTTCAAGTCATCCTTTTCTCCTACTATTTGCTCTTCTCTACTAGCAGAACTTTCCTTGGGATCATGTCCAAGAAAAGCAATTTTCAGCTACCTAGTTTATGCTGATGAATGGATTTGCCTTCTTTATAGGAATTTCTTTATCAACCAACTGGGCAAATATGGGATTTAACTCAAATTACTCTAGTTTTTTATGGAAGGGGGAATTTCTTATTCACTTGGTGAATCAAATCCTTGATTTAAGTCAATCTTCAAGGCAAAATCATCAGGGTTCTTACTAGAACCTAAAGGTTCAACTGGAATAGTTTCACTAAGGGTTTTAAAATTTTTAGAGGGATGACTGATGGGTATAGTACTGTGTAAATCTTGTGGTTGATCTGAGGATAATTCTTTATGGGGTTTGAAGCATATGGTATTTAAGTCATTTTTGAAATTTTGAGAAAGAAAGAAGGACAAGTTTTGATCAAGGAAGAAAATGATGTTCTGAGTTACTTGTGAAGAGGATGAAATATGAGGATTTAAGTTTGAAGTTAAGGAGATGACTATTTCAGAGGTTTTTTTAAATTGACGTGTTTAATTACTAAAGGTGTAACTCTTCATACTGGTTTAAACTTGACAGCTTTTGTTCAGGTAGGAGAAGATATGTGACCTTTTTCAAACAGAAACATGAATTTTAAGGAGCATTGTTTTGGCACTAACCTAAGATATTGGATCGGCTCTCTCTCCTTTTGACTGAATACTGCACTTGTGATTACTTCAACAGTTCTTCTCCTAAGATATTCCAATGGGTGTGTACCTAAAAATGTATGGAGCTGAGTTAGACTTATATGTACTAATTTTACCAAGAATACCCACCTCCTTATCATAGCCAATTATAGAAGTGACTCTGAATCATATGTTATTCATTCTGGTGAAGCTTTTTTCTTTGAGATAAATTCCCTACCGACTAGGTACCTTGAAATAATCTATTTCAAAATGAGACACCTTTATCTTGAAGTGTCTTGAATGAGAGAACATAGTCAGTCCTTTCATTATTAAGCTTTGAATACTTTCAATCAATGAGATATTCCTGACTGCAATCCCCTCCCTCATCCCTGGAATCATGATCACAAGTTGGTTTTAGGAACACACTTAAGTTTGAGTTCCCAGTAGGATGATAGTGGTGTGATCAATTCTCTTTTGTCCTATCTAGGCAGTGATGGCTTCCTATTTTCCCTTTTTAGAGACTTGAGCCCCTTTGAATGTGCATTTTTCCGCTGAATGTATTTAATACTCCTTAATATAGCCTTAAGCCAGTACTGGCATTTTTCTTTTAAATGTCCATCTCTTCTACAGTGACTACACAGGAGTTTATGCCCTGCGCTTCCAAGATGCTGAACAACCTTTCTTGAAGACTCAGTAGGTTGAAATTCTCCTTGATAGACTAGACCTCTACCATCATTAACACCTTGACTAGTCAAATCATAAAAGATAAGTAAGGAAGTAGTACATTTAAGAGACTTGTTCAACTCTTCTTTTGGGTAGATCAGGTTTCTCTCTAACTCTTTATTCTTATGAAGTGCAGACATAAAGTGTTTTTGAAAATCTCTCATTCTTTCTTCAAGACCAATTTGAAGCCACGAGGATTCTTTCTTCTCTTTTTCATCCACCTCATTTACCTTCTTCAGACTACTCATAAAACTTAGAATTTTAGATTCTTTCTTTATGAATAACTCTTCAATTTCATAAATTTGGAAAGTTAAAGCAATCAACTCATGTTCTCGATTCTCTACTTTCACTTATAGTGCATTCTTCTTAGAAGTTGGTTCAAATATAGAGTCTATCAACTCACTAGCAAGCCTCTTTATCTTTTTAGTAGAGTAGTTATGTTGATTATCCTTAATATAAAAAAGAGTTGCCTCCTTTTGTTTTTTCATCTTCTGAGTTCATCATGAATTAAAATAGGGAATCATAGATAACTGGACTATCTTCCACTGCTAGCACAAAAACATCTCTAGATTTCTCGTCTTCATCAGGTTCACTAGAAGAATCTCCCCATGCTACTAGAGCTTGATTTACTGCATATTCAGCTACAGTCTTCCTCCTTGATTTCTCAGGACCCAGTCCCTATTCTTTCCCTTGTAACCTTCACTCTTGAGGTAATCATGATAGTCAATCTTGTTCATTGGTCAATCCTTAAAAATATGTTCAGGACTTCCATATTTATGACACACCTCAACATTTCTTCCCTTGCTGATTCTTCTTTTTCTTTGGAATTGACACTCTTCCTCATAGCTTTGATAGTTGTTTTTGCTACATGGGCAACATCAATATCCTCTACTACTGAATCAAGTTTGGAAGCTTTTAAATCCAGGGATATTTCCCTTTTTCCTTTATTCTTCTCCATCTTTTGTTGCTTTTTGAGCTTATGGGTTTTAGATTTCCAATTAGTTCATCCATAGTGAGGGTCTTCAGGTTATTTTATTTAGTTATGGCATCTACTTTTCTTTCCAAAGACTTAGGAAGAACCCTAAGAAATTTCCTCACTTCCTTGTACACTAGAATCACCTCTCCTAAAAAATGATGCTTATTTATTATTGAGGTAAATCTCGTATGCATTTCTTGGATGGTTTCTCCTTATTTCATCGTGAAGGTTTTATACTAAGTAGTCAATATGTATACCTTAGAATCCTTCACATCAGTAGTACTCTCATGAGAAGTCCTCAAGTAATCCCAAATCTCTTTTGTATTTTCACATGTAGAGATTCTGTTGTATTCATCAGACCGTATACCACAAGCACCCAATTTCTTGGCCTTATAGTTCTTTTTAATTTTATTCTGTGTTTTTCATCAAACTCCCTCTTGCTTTTGATAACCATTCTTATGACTTCTCACTCCTTGACTTCTCTAATCGAAACATAAGAACTATCAAGAATGATGTCCATCAGTTCACTATCCTCATCCATGATGGAGTCAAACATCTTGGTTTTCCACCACCCATAATATAACCCATTAAATCTTAGTGGTATAGTGGTGGATTTCCCTTCTTCTAGATTATGTGGATCAGCCATGCTAGCTAAGACACTCTAGGTGTGAACCTTTTAGAGTGACCTCGCTCTAATACCAATTATTGAAACCCTAAGGGTTGCACCACACAGTGAGGAACTAGGTCCTTCAAAATCAATAAAAGGCAAAGTATATAAAAATAACCAAGAAGTAAGAGACAATATAGGAAGAATAAAAACATAAGATTTTTATGTGGAACCCAAGAAGGGAAAAATCATCGCTTGCCCTCACAAGCACCAAATAAATCCACTATAATCAATCTCCTGAATATACTCTATATTTTATCCAAACTCTAAGATTCTTTCACAAGTAGAAAATCTACTACAAGCTCATCTAGGTAACTCTACCAAGAACCCTCTCTACTATTTTACTCTAATCAGGCTCACACTTAGGTGACTCTACCTAAGCACCTATCTCAACAAATGAAAACACCATCTTATAGCATGAGTAGTTCAGTTACAAATTAGTACTCACTCATGAACGATTTCAATTTAAGATCACATAAATAACTAAGAACTTGAGTAGTGCTAAAATAGAGTTTTTGCTGCCTCTCTTCATACTTTGTAATTGCAAAACCCATTTGATAACGAACATCTCTTTCCCTTTATAGCTAAGTTATGATTAGGGATGAAAGAACATTGTACTAGGTGTCTTAATTGATACAAAATACCACATGTAAGTTTATTACACAAGAGGACAAAACTGTGTAGACAACACGTGCCAACTGTACTATACCTTGCACATCCACGAACCTGGTCCCTTGTATTTTAAATGCTCATCATAAAAACTAGATATAGAGGATTATGATGTAAGTCTCTATTATCACCCAGGTAAAGATAATATGGTTGTTGATGCTCTTAGCAAGTTATACATAAGGAGATTATCATATTTTGATGAGGAGAAGCAAAGTTTAGTGAAGGAAATTCTCCCATTTGGATAATCTTAGAGTTTAGGGGTGGTTGTAACAGAGGTGCTGAATTCATATCTTGGTGCTGAGGTAAAAGAGAGGCAAATTTTGGATCCTATCTTAATGTAGATTAAGGATGATGTAGGTCAGCAAAAATTCATGGCCTTTGAGATTGATGGGGATAGTATCTTGAGGTACGAAGGTAGATTGTGTGTTTTTGATGTTGAATGGCTGCGAGAGAGGATCTTGGCTGAGGCTCATGAGTTGAGGTGCACAGTTCATCCCAGTTTGACAAAGATGTACCATGATCCAAAAGTGATCTATTGAAGGAATAACATAAAGAGGGATATGGCCAATTTTATGTCCAAGTGTACGGTTTGCCAATAAGTGAAGGTGGAGCACTTGAGGCCTAGTGGTTTGTCTCAAGAGATTGAGTTGTTGGTATGGAAGTGGCAAATAATTAACATGGACTTTGTTATCGGTCGTCCATGTATTGAACCTTGTTTGAATTGATTTGGCTCATTATGAATAGGATGACTAGGTTTTCTCACTTCTTGCCTGTGGGTACTAATTATTTTATGAAGGATTATGCTAAGCTTTTTATTTAGGAGATTCTCAAGTTACATAGTGTGCCTATTTCTATTATCTCTGATCAAGGTATGCAGTTCTCATCTTACTTTTGGTAGTCATTTCAGAGAGGTTTGAGAACTAAGGTGAACCTTAGTACCACTTTCCACCCTCAGATGGACGGACAAGCAGAGAGGACCATTCTTACTTTGGAAGATGCTAAGGTCTTATGTGATTGACTTTGGTGGTAGTTTTCTTGACTATTTGACTCTCATCAAATTTATGTATAATAACAACTATCATTCTAGTATTTAGATGGCTCCATTTGAGGCTTTGTATGGTAGGAGATGTTTTTCTCCTATCGAGTAGTTCAAAGTCGGTGATACTAGATTGTTTTGTCCTGACTTAGTTCATCAGGCCATAGAGAAGGTAAAGGTTATTAGGGATAGGCATAAGGCCTCCTAAATTTTACAAAAGTCCTATGCAGATGTGAGGAGTAGGTAGTTGGAGTTTGATGTTAGTGATTGTGTGTTCTTGAAGATGTCTCCCATAAAATGGGTGATTAGGTTTGGAAAGAAGGAGAAGCTCAGTCCCCGTTATGTTGGACCATACGTAAATTTAAAGAGAGTGGGTAATGTTGATTATGAGTTGGATTCATTTTTTAGTTTGGAATTTGTTCACTCGGTTTTCCATGTTTCGATGTTGAGAAAGTGCATGGGTGATCCTTCCTTGGTTGTACCTATTGAGAGTGTTGGTATTTCAGATTCCTTGTCTTATGTCGAAGTCTAGTAAAGATTTAGGATAGGCAAGACATCGCTTGAGGACTAAGGATGCAGCTTTGGTAAATCTTTTGGAGGAATCATAAGGTTAAAGAAGCTACTTAGAAAGCTAAAGCGAACATGAAGTCCAAATACCCATTCTTAAAATCATGCTAATGGATGCCTTGATTCATAATTTAGGGACAAATAATCCTAGGAGGGAGAATGTAACACCCCAAATTTTAGTCTTGGAGAATTCCTTGGTATTAAGTTTACAGCCAAAACTATGACTCACCTTATGAGATGTAAGGTGTCATTAAGGGTCGTCGGACCCCAAATCGTAGAGTGACCAATGTGCTACCCAAAGTCTGACTTGAGTACGAATACGATGTAAGGTGTTATATGGACTCTTTACAAGTCATAGCGTCCCTTCTGTAGCCAAACCAGTGTAATGGTCCCTTGTTTTTGATGGTTCTATAATTGAAACTCATGAATCGAAAGGTATGAGAATGAGTCTAGGGTATGATTTGTAGTCTGACCAGTGTGGGTATCATATGCTCTTGTCCAGACTACAACTCATGGAAATGGATCATAACGTGTCCTTATGAGTTGTAGGGTGACCCGTTGTCACTAACGACTATTTTTCAGCATTTAATTATGGGTACTTTGTAAATTTCCCTCTTTCCCTACTTAACACCCAAGAACATAAAGCATCTCAGGTACCTTTTATTAATCTAACTCTTAAACACTCTTAGGACCCTAAGTCAAGAACACCTAGGGTTTCAAGAGATTGGCAATTAGACGTTCCAAGGTTAAATTCTGTATATAATTCTTGATATCTCAGACATGTTGCCCTTCCCCAAATCTTATTTTGTTAAATAATGTGTTTTAAATTGTTAATCAAGTGGTTTTGAATGTTGGCTTTAGAATACGGGTTGAAGGTTTTGAATGATTGTTTTCTTAAATGATTATCCCATGATTTATATGTAATTTTTCATGATTTAGTGATGGTTTTGAACGTGTGGGGTGCATGGGCATGGTGAATGAACAAAAAAGGTTGTGGCATTCTCCCACACTAATTTAATGAACAAATGGGTTCGTAGAATTCCCCCACACTAATTTAATGAACAAAGGGGTCATGGAATTTTCCCATAACAATTTAATGAATAAAGATGTCGAGGTATTCCCCCATGTTAATGGAATTATGATGACATTATTATAAGTTTGCAAACATAAGGGTATGACGATACCTATGGTGTTCCTTAGTGGCCAATTCCTTGGTTAAATGGATTGGTTAGGTGAAACTTGTTTTAATGGGATTAATAAGGGTTATGTAGCTAAGCCATGAAGGTAGAGGTCCCAAAGGACTGATATTAGAAACTCGCATTTGCTGATGTGAGGGTTGGTCTTGATGACCGTGTTCATGGTTCATACTATTGATATTTATTTGTATCACTAATTGACGTGGGGTTGGGTCATTCCTTAGTATTTCTTTATACCTCTGGTTCGTACGGCTAACACGCACTGGGCCCTTTCAGTAAGGGGAACTGAACCTATATAAACCATGGGTGCCTTTTATGACGGGTAAGCAATAGATTCGAGGCTAATGTTTTACTTGTATACTAAGCCTTGTTCCATGTACCAACATATTTTATAAATTTATATGATTATGTGCATTGGATTTTTAATAATTTTTGGACTATTGGCTATAGCATTACTTTATCCCCTCCCTGAGTTACATACTAGAGCTCAACTTGCTTACTGTCTCCAGACGTTGTATCCCCACGCGATGCAAGAATCAAAAAACACTTCAACTTTTCCTGCATAGTGATTGGATTTCAGTATTGTCAGCAGTCATCTTTCAAGTGGTGATCTTCCATTCTCCGGAAGGGATATCATTTTAAAGACTTGTTTCATTTATGTCTTAAACTAATTCTATTCAATCCTTTTGTATATCATCGGGGGCATGTCCTGACTTAGATTGGTTTTGTTTTGTTTAGAGGCTTTAATGATTACTGTGGATTGGGATGGTTGTTGAAATTCATAGATTCATTTTTGAGTTAGTTGAGTTTCTTATCTTGTTATATGTTCGAAACTTGGCCTATCTTTTTATATGTTTCAAATTCATCTGCTTCTAGTTTATAGTGTTCGGTATTGACTAGACAACTGGGGTGGTCTTTGGTCCTCACCAAAATTGGGATACCCATCACATGTAGCCCCTAGTTCGAGTCATGAAAGCCATTTGGACTACTTAACTACAATAAAGTACATGTTCAAACTAGTATTAGTAACTAACCAATACATTTGGGCTACTTAACTTTACCAAAATACTCACCGGGCAATAAGCCCATATTTATCAAATCAAGGGTGTTATTTTAACCCTTTTATCCTCCAATTACATCCATATACCATACATATTCTTATAAGATCCCCTAAAACAACCTTGGTTTCATTACACCCTTAAAATAGTACACAAAATAGAATGCACAGTAAACATATACCAAAGTCAGTTCAGTGGCGTACCACTACACCCTTCTTTTATATTTCAATACAAACTAGTCACACCATTCCCAAACCTCAGCCCGGTAGTTGCCAACAAATACACATAAAATGGTTCACAAAGTACCCCTAAATTTTATTTATCATAGCAATCAAATATTGAACACATTATCCCTTGAGTTCTTAATAACAACACATACATAATTCTCTACCCAAAATCATACATAAGGAGAATAAAGTAGGGAAGTCACCTAACCTCAATTTTCTATAACTTATCCTTTTATATTAAACTTTTTAAGAACTTGAACTTTCCTTCATACTTTTCATCAAAGAAGAAAAGAGAGTCTCTTAATAACAAAGAAAAGTAAGCAGTTAGCTTATTTATATTTTGCCCTATATTTATAATTAAGCATGAATACAATGTTTTCCTGATATTCCATTGGGGAATTAAGCTAAACCATTTATGTTTCCACTTACCTTGGCTTGCAAAGGTGAGGTTTCTTCAAGAACACTTGAAGGACAATTAAGGCTGCTCTTTGCTGTTCTAGAGAAAAGTAGAGAGAACTTATGAAATATAATCCTTTTTTGTGACTTAGAATTGAAGGAAATGAACAACATATTGGCCTTTTAAAGGCCCTATTTTTGCTATCTCTTTAACTGCATTTTGGACCTTAAAATGGTCAAATTGGTCCAAGTAGTTGATGCACCTACTTAAGGAGATCAAGATACTCAAAAGGTGAAAGTAGGTGATCCATCTACTTGCTTGATTCTTTGTTGGGATCAATTAAATTGGGCCTTGGTAGATTTTGAGTGTTGGCCCCTTTTTCTATTTTCTTTCTCTTTTACTTAATTTGGGCCAAAATGAGTACATTAATATAGGACCGAATCTGATCCTTGGCCTTGGGTCCATTAACTTGGTCCATAGAGCTCAAGTAGGTGACTCACCTGCTAGCTTAATTAAGTCAAGAAACCACCTCAGTATTTTATTCCTTTTTAGCTCTTAATCCTTTTAATCTGACTTACAACTTGTGTACACTTAGTCACTTTAAACTTCTTATTCAAATACTAGCTTACGATTCCAAGTTAAATAGTTGTATCGACATTAACTTGGTCACATTACATTAAAACTTATGGGAAATATCTAAATCCCATTTACACCATCCACACCCGCATAACCAATCTTGATCATAACCTATATCAAACGGCTATATCAGGGTTCATATAAGTAGAACAAGTACACACAAAATACGGGTTATTACATCCTCTCCCTTTTGGAACATTCACCCGTGAATGTTAGCATAATATCCAACCCAAATAAGTTCAAGCCTAAGTTTTATATTTTTGTTACCTCATAATACTGGTATATTATACTTCCTTGTTGTTTCTCCAATTCAACATCTTGGAATCTCTCTTTGAATTTGAATAAATGGGGGCACTTTGATTTTATTACTTTCTCAGCGTCCTATGTGATCTCTTTTACTTGTTGGTTCCTCCAAAATTCTTTATTAACTTCTTGCCAATCTACAATAGAAATAGGCACTTCTTATAAGTTAGATGTTCCGTAACTTGTATATATTCAGTGGGAGTAATATGAGATGGATCCTGTTATGACCCAGACCAAGGCCAAGTATTGATGGGTATCTCAATCCCGCCGTAGGCTGAATACCACCCAATTAGCCTAACCACCTGAGCACAATAAAGTAATAGCAAAAGAAAAACCAAAAAATAAGAATGATATATATAAACTAATAAGAAGGTTCTAAGAATCCAAAACAAATAACAAACCCACACTTTTCCACAAAAGCCTCTAAAAGAAAAATTTCCAATTCATTCGGGATATGCCCCCAACCATAACAATGGAACTCTTCAATTCCCATAATCCAAAAAGAAACCTAAGGAAATGGCAAAGATTTTTGAAATATGGATGCCCACGACTTCACAGTAACTTAATAGACAACCGCACCACCTAATGCTGCATAGGGTTAATAAAAAATTCTTTGGACCCTACATAATTTCATGATGTAGCGTCCTAGAAGGGTCAGTGGGATAAGCACTAGAAAGTGATAAATTAATACCATATCTAAAATCAGTCAAACCATATGCTCATATTCATATAAATATATATCCATATATAAGATGTCTGGATAGGGTAAGAGTCATAAGCATAAGAGTTTAAAACCATTATCCTGGACTGTGTATCTCTATCCATCCTAAGGTCACCCACAAGATATATGGGTTTATCTCCCTATGCTAAAAGGTCTCCAACCCATTTAAGCCGCACAAATCAAGGAAATCTGAGGGAGGGCCAGAAACGCCAAAGCTCCAACTATCTTAAGAAAATATATATAATGTGTGAACTATGCACACGGTCATAAACACCCCACACTGAGAAATGTGGTTTCAAGAATTGCCCTCCCCCGAGACCTCCAATTTTACAGTGAGTTGCACAAACCCTTTTAAGGCTAAATTAAAATCATTTAGCAAATAATGCCAACCATAAATTGAGGAGTCATTTATTAAGGCATATACCATTGGTATCGTCACACTAATTATGCTTGCAAGCTAAGTCCAATTATGCCATCCCAATCCAATCAAGGAAATTAACTCCCAGGTTCTAATTTAAAACTAGACCATGGCACCAAGTCCCCTCAAAAACCATTTTTATGTTCCATTAACCTTTATTGAATGAAGGGTTCCAAGAGTAAGTTAAATCAAGAAAATTCCACATTTAAAACCAAAGTTCATAAAGGTGGGTTGAGGGTATTGTCATTATCAAGACAAGATGCAACAAGTTGGGGGAACCCATGTTGTCCATTTCAAATTCCCATAACTATGCACCCATTCAACTAAAAAGAGAACCCAATTTAAAAAATGAATATCATATTCAAAAGATGTGGAAAGCAATTCCAATAGTATACAATCCAAAATCTCAACCCAATTGTAAACCCACTATCAAATTCACATGAACAATGATTAAACATATGCCCTTATATAAAATCATGTTAGGGAGGAGAGACATGCCTAAAACACCAAAAAATTTTGAGAGAAAACCACCAATTGAATCCTAGATGATTAATCTTTTGAAACCCTAACTATCTTTTGGCTTTAGTAGTTTGAGAGGAGAGAATAATGTTTATGAATTGGTAAATAATGAAAAAATGACCCTTTGGGGTGTTTAAGTCGTGGGGTATCAGGTGGATGGGAGGGAAGGACCAAAATGCCGTTAATGAAAATATGTAGGTAAAACTGTTGCCAGTCGTTACAGTTCAGGTAATAACTCATGGTGTGATCACGAGTCATTGACTTGACTCATAGTCTAGGAAGCAACTCAAGGCAACCACACTGTTATGGTCACGAGTCCCTCACCATGACTCATTACCTCATCATATGACTCATGGGGAGTCTAGTTGTGATCAAAGAAGTAGACTTGGAAAGTTCACTGGTCAGTCAATGAGTAACACCATACAACTTGTGACAGTGATAACAACTTATCACGTGAGTCATTTCCTGAGCAATGTTCTATTTTGCAATGAAATTTTAGAGTCCAAAACCTGGGGTGTTATATTACCACCCTTGGATCATTCATCCCCAAATGAGGAGTTAGGACTCCCTTTGGCACAAAAACATGAAAAAATACACACGTAACTAAACAACAATTTAAAATGTCACAAGAAGGAAAATGAAAATCATACCTTAAGCATTTCCATCCAACTCAGGGAACAAGAACGGATATTTAACATTTATATATTCGTCAACGTCCAACGTACCTTCTTCCACCTTTTGGTTCCTCCAAAGAACCTTCACCGAAGCCACATCCTTAGTCCTCAACCTATGGACTTGCCTTACCAAAATCTCCACCAAGAATTTGTCATAAGACAAGGAATCCAAAATACCATATCCTCCACAAGAACAATCAAAGAAGGATCACCCATACATTTTTTCAACATCGATACACGAAACACAAGATGAATAGAAGTCATACTCGTAGGCAACTCTAATTCACAAGCAACATTCTCATGTCTCCTCATAATTTGATATAGGCCAACATAATGGGGAATGAGTTTCCCCTTCTTACCAAATCTCACTACTCCCTTCATAGGAGAGACCTATAAGAACACCTAATCATTAACCTCAAACTCCAACTCCCTTTACCGTATATCCGCATAAGACTTTTTACGACTTTGAGCAGTCTTAATCGTTTCTCTAATCACTTTTATCTTCTCCATGGCTTGGTTAACCAAGTAAGGACAAAATAACCTAGTATCACCAACCTCCAACCATCTAATAGGATACCTACACCTCCTACCATAATGAGCCTCAAAAGGATCCATCTAAATACTCAAATGATAACTGTTATTGTATGCAAATTCAATGAGAGGCAAGTGATCAACCCAACTTCCTTCAAAATCAATCACACAGGACCTTAACATATCTTCCAAAATCTAAATAGTCTATTCTCCTTGTCTATCTATTTGAGGGTGGAAAGCAGTGCTATAATTCACCCGGGTACCCAAATCTTTTTGAAATAAATGCCAAAAATGAGAAATAAATGGCATGCCTTGGTATTAAATGATGGAAACTGGTTCACTATGCAACTTTACTATCTCCTAAATAAACACTTAGCATAATCCTCTCTCGAGTAGTTAGTTCTCACAGGCAAAAGTGAGTAGACTTAGTCATCCAATCCATAATGACCTGAATTGGATTGTACTGATTGTGAGATTGCACAAGACCCATAATGAAAATAATGTTGATTATCTCCTACTTTCACAGGGGCAAAACTATGATTTTCCACCAGCCTCAAGTGCCTTACCTTAGCCTGCTGACATACCATACACTTAGCCATAAAATTAACTACCTCTCACTTTATATTGTTCAACCAATAGCCTAGATCAAAATCCTTTCCCCTATCCCATCAACATCAGGAACACACAACCTACCTTGATACCTAAAGATGCCCCCATCTCAAACACCACAACCTTTTATTAATCCATATCGTCCTTAATCTATATAAGTATGGGATCCAAGGCTCGTTTCTCCTTCATCTCAGCACCAAGAGATGATATAACCACTTTTTGAACAATGACTCCCTCATTCTCAAAGTTTGAAAGATAAACTCCCAAGTTAGCCACAAACTCTATACCTTTAGAATCCGTAGCATGTATCACTCTAAAAATCTTCTCCATCTCATCTACAAACCCCTGAGAACCCTCCTAAACCTTAGATCCTCTAAAGGTTAGGGAATTCAACCTCACAAATTGGCCAACCCGAGTAACCACAAATAAAGGAGAAATAGAGCCAACACAATTAGACTAATAGGGTTGAGATGTCACCAACTGAGTAAGTAAATAAATACACCAGTAGAACTCTACATTAGAGATATCTCCATGAGGTAGCTGATCATAGGTTTCACAAGCCTGGGGACCCCAATAAGGCTTAGTATGAATAGATGGAACACTACGTGGGGGAATGCAATCAAGAGCAGTGACCATAGACTGAGTCAACACTTCATAAATAGAGCGAGTTCCATCCACATTGTCCTCAAGTAGTATAGAGGGTCCAACAGAGTTCTATGAACATTAGATCTTTAGGGAGGCATGATCTAAAATGTAAGAAAGCTAGGCATTAGTGAGTTTCCAAGACACCAGACTCTATAAACCCAAACTAAAACACAAGAAAGGGAAATATTAATACATACCTTATAGCCTCTCACTTATAAGTAGGGCACGCTACACACCTATACAAGAGACTCTACTCAAATACTTTGTGGACACCCAATGAACCTGAAGCATTCTCTGATACCAAGCTTGTCATGACCCAAATAAGAGACTAGTCGTGATGGCTATATCAAGCCCACCATGGGCCGAAAAGCACGTCTTCGCCTAACCAACTGAGCATAATAAAGTAATAGTAGAAGCAAAACCAAAAAATAATAATGATGCATATAAACCAATAAAAAGGTTCTGAGAATCCAAAACAAATAACCAGCTGACACTTTGTCCACAAAAGCCTCTTAAACAAAGATACCCAATTAGGTCGGGACATGTCCCTAACCATAACAACGGAATTCTTTAATTCCCAAAATAAAAAATGACACCTAAAGAAATAGCAAAGCTTTTTGAAAGATGGAGGCTTACACTTCACAATAACTCAACAGATAATTACACCACCTAACGCTACATAGAGGTAACAAAAAAGACTTTGGACCCTAAATCAAGAAATGATGTAGCATCCTAGGATGGTTAATGGGGTAAGAACTTGTATGTAACTTAGGAAAAGTGATAAATAACACGAAGTCCAAAATCAGTCAAACCATATGTTCATATTCATATATATACATATATAAGATATGGAGATAGGATAAGGGTCATGAACATGAGGGTTTAAATCCATTAACCTAGACTGTACAACTCTATCCATCCTAAGGGCGCCCATAGGCTATATGGGTTTAGCTCTTTCTGCTGAAAGGGACCAAACATATGTTAGCCGCATAAACCAAGGAAATTAGAAGGAGGGATAAGGATACCAAGTCTCCAACCATCACCCAAAAATATATATAATATGTGAACTATGCACATAGTCATAAAGAAACTTATGTTGGCAAACGTGATTTCCAGTATTGGTCCCCTCAGTCTTCCATCTTCATGGTGAGCTACACAACACCCTTTAAGCCTAAATTAAAACCACTTAACAAATAATCCCAACCATAAACTAAGGAGTCCTTTATTATGGCATATACTATTGGTATCATATACTAATTATGCTTCCAAGCTAAGTTCAATTATGCCCATTCCAATCTAATAACACAAATTGACTCCCAAGTTTCAATTTAAAACCAAACCGTGGCCACCTAGGCCCTTCAAAAACTATTTTTATATTCCATTAACCTTTTATTGAATGCGAGGTGCCAAGAGTGAGTTAAATCATACAAATTCCATATTTAAAACCAAAGTTCATGAAGGTGGGTTGAGGGTATCACCCTTATAAAGATAAGATCCAATAAGTTAGGGAAACCCATGTTTCCCTTTTTAAATTCCCATAACCATGAACATATTCAATTAAAACACCAATAATTTAAAGCATGAATATCATATTCAATACATGGGGAAAGAAATTCCAGCATTAAACAATCTAAAATCCTTGACCTAATTGCAAACCCACCATAAAATTCACATGAACAATGATTATATAAAATTCAAGTTAAGGAGGAGAGACATTCCTGAAACACTAACAAATTTAGAGAAAACCATCTATTGAAGCCTAGATGATTAATCCCTTGAAACCCTAGATTTCTCTTGACTTTAGAAGTTTGACAGGAGAGAATAATGTTTATAATTTGGTAAATGATAAAAAAAGGGACCCTTTGATGTTTCAAGTTGTGGGATATTAGTTGGATGAGAGAAAAGGACCAAAATACTCTTAATGAAAATGTTTTAGAAAAACTATCGCTAGTCAAGGTTTAGGCAATGACTTATGGTAACTAGTTATGAGCCATTTCCTAGACTCATAATCTGGGAAACAACTTAGGGTAACCACACTGTTATGATCTCGAGTCCGTCACCATGACTCGTGACCTCACTATACAACTTGTGGGGGCTCTAGTTATTATCAAAGCAGTAGCCTTGGCAACTTCACAGGTCAGGCAATAAGTGGTACCTTTGACTCATGGTGAGTGATAATGACTTGTCACATGAGTCATTTCCCAGGAAGTGTTTAATTTTGCAATGAAATCTCACAGTCTAAAACTTGGGGTATTACAGATCCCCTATGCATTTTCAAAGCATTGAGATGTGAAACACTGGATAAACTATTGAGAGCTCTTGGGGTAGCTCTAACTCATATGCGACTTAGCCAAACCTTTGAATAATCTTATATGACCCTATATAACGTGGACTTAGTTTTACTTTCTTACCAAATCTCATTACTCTTTTCATTAGTGATACCTTCAAGAATACCCAATTACCTATAGAAAATTCTATCCCACCTCTTCTAATATCTGCATGTTATTTGTGTCAACTTTAGGCTATTTTAAGTCACTGTTGGATCACTTTAACTTTTCCATAGCTTGATAAACAAGATTTGGCCCAAATAAGAAAGTCTCACCCATTTCAAACCATCTAATTGGTGGTCTACACTTTCTTCCATATACATCTTCATATGGTTCCATTTTGACATTCGAATGATAACTATTATTGTAGGCGAACTCAATAAGAGGTAAATAATCATCCTAACTACCTTTAAAGTCTAATATATAAACTCGTAGCATATCTGTAAGTGTTTGAATGACACATTCTTCTTGTCCATATATTTGAGGGTAAAAAGTTGTACTTAAATTCATTTGTATTTCCAAATTTCTCTAAAAAGACTTCCAAAAATTTATAGTAAATTGAGATCCCCTATCCGATATGATAGAGATTGATACTCCGTGTAGCCGAATTATCTCTTTAATATATAATATGGCATACTATTAAACTATGTATGTGGTCCTAATCGATATGAATACGCTTATTTGGTAAGTTTATTAGCTACACCCATATAGAATCAAACTTCTGAGATGTATGAGTCAAATTAATGACAAAATCTATGTTGATCATGTTCCACTTAAAAATTAGGAGAGCTACATGTTGCATGTTACCCCCGACTTTTGATTCTCTACTATAACTTTGACAATTTGGACATTGGGCTACAAATTCTATATTATTCTTATTCATGTCACCCCACCAATACATTTTATTCAAATCACAATACATCTTAGTTGATCCTGGATGGATTGAGTACCTTGAATGACGTGCCTCTGTCAAAATCCTCTTTCTTAGCACATCTATATCAGGTACACAATCTATTATGGCATCGAAGTACTCCCTCCTGTATAAGCTCAAATGCCTTTTTCATACCATGTTTTATATTCTTCTTAAGCCATAATAGAATAGGATATGCATACTACTTCTCTTTCACTTTAGCTACTAATGAAGATTCAAGAAGGCAAACCCCTAAATTAGCTAGTTAGTGTAGATACTTAGCTACCCCCCCCCCCCTTTCAATTGATTGCCCATAAATTTTTGTTGTTGTCTTACAAATCAAAGAATTAGCGACCACATTTTCTTTCCCTGGATAATATAAGATAATATCAACATCATAGTCTTTTAATATCTCAAGCTATCTTTGTTGCCTCAAATTTAGGTACTTCTAGCTAAAGATATATGCAAACTCTTATGGTTTGTATATATGTCAACATGAATCCTATACAAGTAGTGGTGCCATATCTTTACAGAAAATATAACTGTTTCTATCTCAATATCATGTGTTGGATAATTTTTCTCATGTAGCTGCAATTGTCTTGGGGCATAAGCTATTACTCTACCATGCTGCATCAATGCAAATCCTAAGCCAATTCCCGAAGCATCACAATACACTGCATACCCTTTTGTGACTTTTGGAAGTACTAATATGGATGTAGAGGTCAACTTATTCTTCAAATCTTTGAACTTATTTCACACACATCATTCCATTGAAACTTGGATGGTTTTTGTGTTAGCTTTGTCAAAGGTGCAGAAATTAAAGAAAACCCTTCAACAAACCTTCTATATGTAACCTAACAACCCACGGAAACTATGAACCTCCGTAGTCATTGTAGGTCTTGGCCAGCTCTTTACAGCATCAATGTATTGATTATCAACCTTTATTCCTTCATCAGATACAATATAACCTAAGAACGCCACAGATCTCAACCAAAACTCACATTGAGAGAACTTTACATATAACTTATGATCATGAAGAATCTATAACACCTGCCATAAGTGACTAGCATGGGTCCTCTTTTTATCTTGAATAAAGTAGAATATCATTGATGAAAGCTATCACAAACACATCAAAGAATGACTTAAACACCTTATTAATCAAATCCATAAAATCTGTTGGTGCATTAGTTAGGACAAAAGACATGACTAGAAACTCGTAATGACCATACCATGTTTGAAAAGCTATCTTGGGTATATCTTTCTCTTTTGACCCTTACTTGGTGTAGCCCAACCTTAATTCAATATTTGAGAAATATTTAACACATTATAACTTATCAAATAAGTCATAAATTCTTGGAAGGGGATAGTTGTTCTTAATAGTCACCTTATTTAGTTGTCGGTAGTCAATACACATCCTTAACGAGCCATCTTTCTTATGCACAAATAACACTGGTGAACCCCTATGGGACATACTAGGCTTTATGAATTCTTTTTCGAGAAATATCCTTTAAATTCTCTTTCAACACTCGTAATTCTGCTGGGGCCATTCTATATGAAGGAATTAAGATTGGTTGATTACATAGAATCACATAAATACCAAACTTTTCTTATTCTAGAGGAAAACCTAGAATATCTTTAGGAAATACATCGGGAAATTCATTTACCACTAGAATTTTTTTAGGAATTGGTGGCTCTGTATCTATATCTTTCATTCTAACTCGATGACATATGTAACCTTTGGAAATCATTCTTTTTGCCTTAAGAAAAAATTTACCTCTTGGCGCACTAGTATTACCTCTCTATTCAAGGATTGCCTCTCTTGGAAAACAAAAGTACACCCTCTTAGTTCGATAATCTAATGTGGAATAACAAATAGCCAACCAATCCATACCCATTATAACATCAAAATCTACCATTTCTAACTCAATAAGGCCGACCATTGTATCACGAACAAAAACAATTATTATACAATTTCAATACACTTTCCTAGCTATAATAGATACACCAATGATGACTCCAACCAACACCTCCTATCAGATGATGATACAGTAATTGTCAAAATATAGTAACCCAACTAAGGTTGGGGATGGATCCCAAGGGAACATGTGGAATTGTAGATCTCAGGAGTTGAACCAACCCGATACTTTGCATAAAGAATCGATAAGTTATGTACCTTCTGCAGCCTTTTGGAAGAGCAGAAGGATTTTACCCTTTACTTTTTTGAGTCTCATTATGTAACTTAACTATTTCTTATCTTGATACCAACTATTTTTTTTGAATCTCTAGTTATTAGATGAAAGCTAACCATCGTACTTAGATATTACCTAGTAACGTGGATCAATAGTTAAACCTCAAATAACTGTTGTCATTATCTTTTTGTTGTTACTACTCCTATTTTGGAGTAAGTAGAAATAATCTAAATAGAATCTTTACATTTGAAACCTTTAAGAAATCTATTATAGTGAAGATAATGCAATGCAGACCATGAGTATTGGCTCAATTCAACAATAGCACTTTCCCTACTTCGTCAATCCACTAGGGTTTCCACAACTCTAGCTATGGGGTTTTATCCATTTATGCTTGTGAAGAAATCAATAATATTCATAATTGAGAGCATATATGAAATCACAATGATCAGATGTGTAAAAATCCACAACCATAACAAAATTTTATGAACTGAAGTGAATATAAGAAAACCCTAAGATCAAAATCAGATCTTGGAATCAAAATGTGTTTGTGAGTATCAAAGTGCATAACTCCTAATAAAAAACACATAAAGGGTATTTATAGTAAATGATAAAACCCCAAAATCTGGCACTGGGCGCAGGTAGTACCTATGGTCCTGACCCTGGCCGTAGGTACAAACCGCAGTACCGGATAAAAAATTATTGCAAGTCTATCTCTCAGGATTTTAGACTCTGGCACTTGCTTTGCCTACCTGGGGTCTATAGGTCCTACATGCGGTCTATAGGTTGACTTAGTCGGTCCCGAGAGTAATCTTTTCAACTCTTCTTTGATTCTCGAACATGCTTTGATCATGATCAAGCCAGAAAGTGTCCCAAACAACCATAATTGCTCCAAAAAAGTCAAAAACACTTTTTTCACCATTTTCACAAACTTAGCATCCAAAACACGATTTCTTGTAAAACATACCCAAAAGCATCATATCTAACAAAATAACCTCAAAACATACATCCTTGTTTTCCTTATCATAATTTCTATATTTCTATGGCTCATCAACACTTTCAACTTAGAACATTTGCATGTCCTCAGGAAACAAAAAAAATAAAAATGACACTTAACTAGGAGAATCTAAGCTATTCAAGGCAGTCAGTCAATATATAAAGCTCGAATCACAACATCCCCTTCCAACCTTATTTTTCAAAACAAACAGTGTATGAACATAAAGTATAACTATGTGACATAATGGGATGAAGGTATGTTAATTACATTAGCAACATATAACCACTCATATATACAAGTTACACTACCCAAAATGATTAAATAACTAGCAATATGATCAAGTGCCCTCACAATAAGGATATCTCATTCACTCTTATGAAATCATGCATGTCAATGCAGGAATGATAAAGAGACACTCACACTCAGAAGAGATGTTCCAATCAATGCATGTCAAATACCATAGGCTTGCCTTTATTTTCTTTACCTTATCATTCAAATAGTAAAGTTAGGATCACTATAGGACTTTTATCGGCTTATAATATAGGTATGGAGGCTGGTATGGTACAAATGGACATACCAAGTGACTAAGCCTCCTTGAAACTTCACTAAACTTGGGGTCTCACTTACTAGCCAATTTTCTTTTTATCCACCCTTATCCCCCCTTTTATACTTTATTGCACATTTAGGTTGGGTGCGGTTTTTTATCCTTTCTTTTTGTTTCAACAATTTTTCTTTTCTTTTTCTTTTCTACCACACTCAGCCACTACTAACTTTTTCTCTTATTTTACCTTTCTTCATACCTATTTTATACTACACACACCTATAATGACCACCCTCAACTTAAGCATTTTGCTTAAGTTGAGGTGCACTATGTCCAAGGAGGAACAGGTCCAAAATAGGTTTATTATAATATAAATAGGAAAGTGAATTAGTGAAATAAGAAAAATAGGTAACAAGGCTGAAAATAGGGATCAAGGGATATACTTCACACATGGAAAGTCATTTAGGCTAAAAGTGGACTAAAATAAAAAATGGCCTATGATCCTTTCCTAATCGACTATCCTTCAATCTAGGCATGACTAACCAGGCAAGTTCTGAATTCAACACACAAAGCGAACTAGGTAGTATCTCACACACACATAGCATAAAGTCAATATTACCAGCTACTACCTATTCGATTCATGCAATTGTTAGCAAGTGATTATCATGTCCTGAATCCTAATGCCATAGCAATATCTATAATGTTCACACATATACACATTCACACAGTTCTAAAACACAAATGTTTGGAGGGGTATAAAAAATTAGTCAAAACATAACTACTACCCTAAATACTTTGAAATATCCTAATTGCACAAAAACCAAACACAACACAAAATAAAACATTATATGACATAAAGTTATCCTAGACATTCCAATTCTACAACTATACCGTGGCCAAAAGGAAAAGAAGCATGATAACAAAAATGCATGGTGGTATGGTATGTCCACCCCCAACTAAAAATTATGCATTATCCTTAATGCGTTAAAATGAAATAAAATAGAGGGAAGTAAGAACATACCTAGGATGCATGGTGCATCCGTGTACCTTGGGTTTCCTCCCAAGCAATGACTGATTTACTGTCATGGCTTGACTTAATTCCCTTTGATACTCAGACTTTGCCAAGGTCTATTTCAACATAAACTCTGACTTTTTCTAGATTTTTTAGGTAGTATTTCACTAGCTGCCCGTTCATTTTTAATGGGATATCACCATCCTATTTTATCTCGATAGCACCATATAGGAACACCTTAACCACAGTGAATGGTCCAGTGCATCTAGATTTCAACTTGTTAGAAGACAAACGTAGTCTTGAATTATATATCAAGACCAAATCAATGGGTTTAAATATCCTCTTCTTTATTTTTTATCATGGTAAAACTTCTTTATTTATTTGTATATGGTTGAACTCTCAGAAGCATGGAGTTAGAATTCATCCAACTCATTCACTTTTCTTAATGTCAAGTTTGTTGCATTAAGCCTCTCAAAATTTTGCCTTTTCAACTCCTATTGTGCCTTATGCTAAAGCTCAACCGATAAATGACATGCTTTTCCATACATAAGATGGTATGAAGAGGCACCTATGAGGGTATTATAAGCTTTCTGGTAGGCCCATAATGCATTTTCTAACTTTTTAGACTAGTTAATCCTATTGGCATTCATAGTTTTTGCCAATATAAACTTTATCTCTCTATTTGAGACTTTCACTTGCCCACTCATTTGAGGATGGCAAGGTATTTCCACCCTATGCCTTACCCCATATCTATCAAGCAGTGCTTTGAACAAGTGGTTGCAAAAGTGTGACCCACTATCACTGATAATTACACGTAGCATGCCAAATCAAAAAAATATTTCTCTTTAAAAAGGCGGTGGTGCTTTTACCTTCATTGTCTAGAAGTGCAACTACTTCCTCCTATTTTGATATGTAGTATACCACTACTAGAATAATATCATGCCATAGGACCTAAATAATAGGCCCATAAAATCAATCCCCGACACATGAAACAACTTCAACACTAGAATGGGTGTCATGGGGAGTTCCTGACACCGTGAAATATTACCTTGATGCTGGCATTAGTCATAGGCTTTTGCAAACTATGAGCATCCTTGTAAATTGATGGCCAGTAAAACCCATACTGTAGAATCTTGTAGACTGTCCGTGTACCATTGTGGTGAGCCCTAACTAGTGAAGAATGACAAGCTTCTAGAATGCTCATCATCTTTACCTCTGGAATGCATCTCCGAATAACAACATTAGAGTAGATCCTAAGAAAATAAGGCTCATTACAAAAGAACTTATTTACATCATGCAGAAATCTCCGTCGCTACTAAAAGGATAGATCATCTGGGACAAGATTGCTTGCCAAATAGGTTGAAAAAATCAGCAAACCTAGGAATTAAATCATGAGATACTGCCAAAACTCGCTCATCGGGAAAAGAATTATCTATATCAAGGTTATCCCCTAGTTTCTGTATGGTATCCTCCTCAAGTCTGGATAAGTTCTCTGCAACTTGATTTTCTTTTTTTTTTTTAGTCCTTGACTTCAAAATCAAACTCTTGCAACAAGAGAACCCATTGAATCAATCTGAGTTTCGAATCTTTCTTTGACATCAAGTACCTTAAAGTCCATGGTTAGTATGAACTATAAACTTATCCATAAATAAATAAGACCAAAATTTTTCAAAAGCAAAAACCACCGCAAGTAGTTTCTGCCCTGTAACTATATAATTTTTCTATGCGGGGTTTAATTCTTTGCTGGAGTAGTAGATAGGATGCAATATCTTTTCTCTTCTTTGGCCTGGAAAAGCTCTCAAGTCCACTCCGTTCGCATCATACATTACCTCAAAAGGAGCAGACCAGCCATAGACATAATAATTGGCGCTGAAATTAACTATTTCTTTAGGCATTTGAAAGCTTGGAGATAAGCATCATCGAACCAAAATTTCATCTCCCTCTCTAAAATATTGAATAAAGGACTTGCAATTTTAGATATGTAGATTTCCTTGTTGAACATTCTATAAAATCCTACATGACCCGAAAAACTTCATATACCTCTAACTAACACTGGCGGATGCAACTTCTCAATCACCTCAATCTTTTCTTTGTCCATATCAATACCATGTATAGAGACCTTGAGCCCTAGCACGATACCCTCTTTCACCATAAAGTGGTATTTTTCCTAGTTTAGTACCAAGTTTTACTTCTTACATCTCAATAGTGCACAGGCTAAATGGGCTAAATAGTCATTGAATAAGTCCCCAACCACTGAAAAGTCATCCATGAATACTTTAATAGTATCTTCCACCATGTCAGAGAATATGGGCATCATACATTTCTAAAAGTGGACAGCGCATTACACAACTCAAATGATGTTTGCTTAGATACAAAGGTCCTCTAAGGGCAGTAAAAATAGTCTTTTCTTGGTCCTTGAGAGAAATCATGACTTGATTGTGACCCTAATACCCATTAGGAAAATATTACGAACCCCTTCCTGTCAAGTTCAATATTTGATCCATGAATGGAATAGGGAAGTGGTCTTTTTGTGTTCACTTATTCAGATTTTTGTCGTCTATGCATACACTCTAACCAGTCACTGGATTAATTGGTAGTAATTTATTTTTCTCATTTGGAACCACTATGATTTCTTTTTCTTTGGCACACATTGAATCGGATTTACCCACTTGCTGTCTACAATGGGAAAAACCACCCCAATATCAAACGATTTGATTATCTCCAATTTCACTACCTTTTAGCTATGAGGATTTATCCAACTTTGGTGTTTAATACTGGGAATGTTGTCTGGCTCAAGACAAGATATATCTTTTGTAAGCATATACCTGGTAGAATCCCTACAATTTTTGTAATGGTCAACCCAAAAGCTCTTTTGAACTTTTGTAGTACTGATATCAAAGCTTCCACCTATGATCTTGTCAAATCTGCTATAATATTTACCGACAAAGTCTTGTTTCCCCATGGTCAGAGGGACTTCAATTCCAATACCAGTGGTTGTTCATCGATGGTCATGCAGGAGGTGCGGTTCTATTCTTCAAGTAAAGATCTAGCTTCTTAGGGGAATATTTATAAGAACCTATTCTATGTAGAGCATAAACCAGCTCATCATATTTGTCTATCCTATCACTCTCAAAGTTCATGATCACTGCTGCTAATACTTCTACCCCTAATCTCTACTCAATAGGTACATTTACTATAAACACATCATCATCCACTGCATCAATCACTGCTAACACTCTCACATCATTAGGCTACTGAACTGTCATGCATTTATTCAACACTCTTTGCTTATTATTCCATCTCAAAATGATATCCTTTATATCCATATGAATCAACACTCAAACAGTAGACAAGAAAGGTCTACCCAAAATAATCAGAGAGTGGGCATCCACTTACAGTCTAAAATTATGAAATCTACTATATACATGAATGATGACACCCTTACTTCAACATTGCACACAATACCCACTGGCTTTTTTACAGATAAATATGCCACCAACAACCTTGTAGATGTATGCTTGAGATACCTTGTATATAACCAATGGAATTAGATTTATTCCTACTCCTAAATTTTATAGACCTTGATATATGTCATAAGGCCCAATAAAACATAGAATAGTGACTGCATCTAGGTCTGCCTTCTTTTCTATTGATGTTGTATGAAAACCTGCACCAAACTACTGTGATGTATCTTGGACCTCTCCTGCTACCCATTCATCATCATCATCACTACAAGTCAACTGCTCATATTTAGCTTTAGGTCATTCATCCATAATAGTAGTGTCCTTCTTTGGATTATTCGTAGTAGGAAAAAATGCCCATTAGGTAAGGGACTCATTATTCATATTAATAGCCAAACAATGAATCTGTGTTGGAGGATTTAGCATACTGCAGCAGGAAGTGTACCTGCATGACATTGAGCAAAAGTGGCAGATATTTGCCCATACTGCTGCTCCAACTTGACTGTGACTCAACCTTCTAGGTTAATCTTGGAACATCAGCCTTGAGTTCTTTAAGTCATGTTTCCTAAGACTCTCTTAACAATTCATCAACTTGGCCAACATTTTTTCTATTCTTAATTCTACATCTCATCTGCTAGGTGGAATTTATTTGTCTGTATCATCATAGTTTCGACGTTGATTCCCTTGCCCTTGGGATCAAAAACCCGCTAACTGATGATCTACATACTTTCCTCCTTATCTATCTTAGATTCATGCACCTTAAAATTTTTACCCTATGACCCAACTGCATTATTATTTGTAGGATTTATTATTGTAAATTATTTGGCCAACTTACCAATGTATGTCCTTAATAGGGAAATCTCCTAAGCTACAGCATCCTCAACTATTCTCCGTTCTCCCAAAGCTCCAATGGCACCAATGTTAGACCCTCTCTCAACCTCTTAAGTTTGTCACGCTCAGTTAGTGATAAGATATGATCCATAACACTTGAAGCCATGTCACCAAAATGCTACAAATACAAAATAGCTAAAAACTTTTCCAGATTATTGAACTACTTTTTTATCATACTTGCACCTTGGGTTCTATTTTTCTTAATTTTTCCTAAAAGTCAAATAAATACTAATCCTTCTTCCCTTTTGATTGGGTTTGATTCATCCTTTCAAATTCAATTGATTATATCTCAAAATTCAAGAATCAATGGGTGATAGTTTGGTTCTTTGTTGAAAGGCTAGCACCAAATCTCCTAACCAAACCTACCTACGTTTGATCTACTAAAAGTGAAGTTAATTGTTAACACCCTCATGTTAGCTTCCCTTAGTAAGACATAAACCCAAGATTCGTGCCTAATTGATTATACTCTAAGTATTCGTAGACCAAACATAGTACTTGAAAAATAAAATAAATATTTGTTGTGAAACTTTCTAACCCCTCCCCAATTTTTATATTCTTGTACTCTAGGTTTGAATTTTAGTGAGTACCCATTATTTTAAGCTAATTTGATCATCGCTCATATTTTTACTTGTGGATTCAAACCCGGATCAAAGTTGGGTAAATATATTCACAACGACCGCCTTTCACTTAAATTGACATGTAAGTTGAGTGTTATCAATCTCATCAAAGCTCCTCCAGATATAATGTTTGCAATTGCTATAGAACTGATAGTCAGGGCTGTACTAAATATCTCCAAAAATCTTGTCCCTAAAATCCGGTGGTTGGGCACCATGCTAAGATTCTTATTAAACCTAAACCATGCCTCATACATAGATTCTGACTGTAGCTGCCTAAAGTTAAAAATCTCATCCTTGAGGTGCAATACCTTGGATGGAGGAAAGAACCTATTCAAGAATTATTTGTGCAACTCATTTCATGTAGTGATAGACATTCTTGATAGTTCCCCTAACCCTAAATATGCTTCTCTATTAAGCAAGAAGAGAAGTAACCTCAGTTTCCTCCTGATCTATCCCAGGTATGGTATACAAAGTGTAGATCCTAATAAAATTTGCCAGATGCATTTTTGCATCATCTGTAGGCAACCCTGCAAACACACCCTTCAAGTATAAGCACTGGATCATACCACTAGAAATGTTGAACTTGACATCAGGGGGAAAAATAGAAGGAAAAATTGCTCCAGTATCTGCTGGCTCAACATATCCCATATCTTCTTCCTTATCAATATATGACTACATGTACAGATATACTGGGACTACTTGAGGGTGAGCACCTTTGGCTTTATTCTGGTTTTAACCGAGTATTGCTTGGTGGTCTGCTGCCTATATCTACGCAGCTAACTCTACCTCCTGAGCTATATGTTGAGCTTTCTCTACTACCCTTTTCTCATTTTTAGCTTAATCTAAAAGCTCACCAATCTATCGATCAATAATGTCCTAAATTTCTCCTGAGCTATGGATTTGAATTTAGTGGAGTAAGGTATTGCCTTTACTCTGTCTACTAGGAATACATTGATGTATGCCCACTTAAGAACAACAGAAAAAAGAAACTCGAAGACTACAACAACTTCAAATCACTAATCAATATTGTGTTCCTCAATAACGGCGCTAAAATTTTGATAACGTCCAAACAATACCTCCTATCAGATGATGATATAGTCATTGTAAAAATATAGTAATCCAACTAAGGTTGGGGTCTAATCCCAAGGGAACACATGGAATCATATATCTCAACAGTTGTAGTCCATAGGTAGAACAATAAAAGTAAATGGGGTTTTTTTGTACAGTAATCTAGAGCAAGTAACTATATCAACTTTTGTTATAATTAGTTGTAGTGAACACTAGGATTGTATTCCCCTTTGATTCTAAACTCTGTACGCATATCGTGCTTTATTGAACCAACCCAAAACCTTGCATACAGAATTAATAAGTTATGTACCTTCTGCAGTCTTTTGGACAAGTAGAAGGATTTCATCCTTTACTTTTTGAGTATTAGGATGCCACTTTACTAACCCTTATCTTGATCCCAGTAAACTATTACCTTTTGAGTCCTAGTTATTAGATGAAAGCTAACCATCTTACTTATATATTACCTAGTAACGTGGATCAACAGTTAAACCTCAAATTATTATTATCATTATCTTTTACTAGTCATTACTTATAATACCACGCACTTTTCTAAGCTAGAAAGCGAAGCGTTGTTCGTACATGTGAAAGCCCTAATTCTATAATCCATATTTGGGCATATGAATTACCAAGAGTATCTTGGTTAAAAGAGATCTTATGATGTGTTAAGTGTGTTTATATGAGTCATTTAAGGTAGTGCAAGCTAAGAGTTTTTGAATCCATCAAGTTTTAGTGTTTGAATTCACAAGGGTCATCTTTTAACAAGAATAACTTGATGAATATATAGTATTTTGAATATGTCAACCCACCAAATTATAGATAATCGAATTAGCTTTCCAATAATACCAATTTTATCAAAATCCAACACCTGAGCAAGGAGTTATGACTTTGCAAAGTAGAGTGATCGCCTAACTAATCACACATGACTACTGGAATGGGTGTGTGATAACGTGTGCGAGGCATATTTTAAAGTGTGCCATAAGGTATGCGGCACACACTTTAAAGTGTGTGATAAGGTGTGCGATGCACACTCGGTATTTCAGGTAGCGAAAATACTCCGTTCTGAATTATTTTAAGGCAATTAAGTCTTTTGACACTCCTTCCACACCCTAAACTTAACCTTACAAATTTAATAGATTCTAAGCACATCTTAACCCTATTATCAGTCTAAATTCATCATCCATGAGCACTAATGGAGAAAAATAACTAGGGTTGTACAATCAACATTGAAGGTCCTATCTTTCAATGAATCCATTATCATAAAGGTATGTGGGGTCTTTCAACAAGAACATTCTTTCGTTCTTATGCCCAAAGTTAATTTTATTTACAAAGATATATGATTTGATATGCTTTACTACGAATTCGAATATATGAATTTATGACTAATGATGTTTTCATGAGAAAGTTGATATGGTTGCCTATAAAGCTGAAATTTTGAATTTTAAGTGATTATTTTTATGCTTATGACATAAAGTATGAAACTTTGAAAGGTTTTACTGTGCTATTAATATATGGATTTTGGAACTCTATTAGAGATTATTATTTGTTGAAGTTATGTGTTATAAACACCTTGAGATTTGAATGATTTGAAATCATGAAGAATAATTTGACCTTAGGGGTCATAGAAGAGTTGTTTTGAGACCAAGTTAGAAAAGAAATCCACTCTTTTGATTGATTATGAAAGGGGTATCATATTGGCTCCGGTTGTGAATTGTTAAACTGATTGTTGTGGATTTTCTTTTAAAAGATCTGAGCTAAGTCTGGGAGTAGTCTTTAGCATCGAGCGGAAGGTATAGTAGTTTGGTACTTCCCTAGAACTACATGCCCCCGTAGGATGTAAGCCTGAGGATAATTTATATAGTGATCACTAGTATTTGGGTTGATGATTAAGGTCCTACTCCGATGGCTCGTGATGTGCACCATTTGGATAAGCTAGGGGTTAGGTTGTTTGACTTGGCTAAAGGTAGTATAGGGGTTCAAAGTATTTTCGAATCCTCCTTGGTTTCAGAAGAGAAGGAGAAGCAAGACTTAGATACTTGTTTGGTCAGACTAAAGGAGTCAGTTAAGGACCAAAAGGTGGAAGTTTTCTCCCAAGGAGGAGATAGTGTGTTAAGATTGTAGGATAAATTATGTGTTCGAAATGTTGATGATCTGAGATAAAGAATTATGGATGAAGAGCATGGGGTACAATATTCTATTTATCCTGTTTCCACCAAGATGTACCATGACTTATGGAAAATCTATTGGTGAAGTGGCATGAAGAAGGATATAGCAGCATTTATGGCTAAGTATACAACGTGCCAATAGGTTAAGGTAGAACACCAAAGACCTGGTGGTAATATGCATAAGTATAGTATTCCCATCTAGAAGTAGGAAGAGATAAATATGGATTTTGTGACTGGTTTACCTTTCTCCTGACACCATCACGATTCGATTTGGGTTGTTGTTGATAGATTGACCAAGTCTGCACAATTTTTGCTCGTGCATACTTCTTTTACTGCTAATGACTATGCTAGATTATATATCCAGGAGTTACTCATATTGTATGGAGTTCCCTTGTCTATTATTTCGAATAGGGGTACTCAGTTTACTTCACAGTTTTAGAAGATATTTTAGAAGGGTCTTGGTACCCAAGTGCATTTGAGTTCTGCTTTTCATCTGCAGACAGATGGTCAGGCTGAGAAGACCATCCAGACTTTAGAGGATATGTTGAGAGCGTGTGCTCTTAATTTCAAAAGGAGTTGGGATGAGAACTTACCGTGGATAGAGTTTTTTACAATAATAGTTACCACTCTAGTATTGGCATGGCCCCGCTTAAGGCATTGTATGGGAAAAAATATAGGTTACCCATAGATTGGTTTGAAGTGGGTGAAGCTGCTGTGAGTGGTCCTGATTCAGTATTTTAGGCTATGGATAAAGTAAAGTTGATTATGGAAAGGTTGAAAACCACTAAGAGTCATCAGAAGTCATACACTGATATGAGGATATGAGACTTTGAATTTGAAGTTGGTGACTTGGTGTATTTGAAGATTTCACCCATGAATAGGATGAAGAGATTCGGGAAGAAAGGGAAACTTAGTCCCCATTATGTTATCCCCTATAGAGTTCTTAGCCGTGTTGGTAAAGTAGCATATGAGGTTGAGTTGCCTTCAGCATTATCTGCAGTTCATCCTGTCTTCCATGTCTCTATGCTTAGGAATCACGTTGGTGATTGTGTTATTGTAGATCCTTCAGAAAGACTAAATGTACAAGACAGTCTTTCTTCTGAGGAGGTTTCTATTGAGATTTTAGATTACCAAGTCCGAAGACTAAGGAATAGAAAAGTTCCCTTGGTCAAGATGTTATGGTGAAACCAATTTGTTGAAGGTGCAACTTGGGAAAGCAAGACAGATATGCGATCCAAGTACCCGTACCTATTTTTTGCAAGCCCCGCTCAAGCCAAAGGTACCATTTTTCTCTAAATCATTCCTTTTCTATGCAGAGTTGTAGTAGTTCAGCTGTTATTTTATACTATTCAGCTATGATTTCATAAGTTATGCACTCCTGGTTGTGTCCAAAATGTAGAATGAAGTAGAGACAAGTTTAGCAAGTTGCTTCAGCTATGTACCCTTCATTTTCTCTTTACTCTTAGTATACCCGTCGTTATTCGAAGATGAATGTCCCCAAGGGGGAGATATTATAATACCCCGCAATTTCCCAAGCTAGAAAGCAAACCGTTGTTCATACATGTGAAACCCCCAATTCTGTAATCCATATTTGGGCACATGAATTACCAAGAGTATCTTGGTTATAAGAGAGCTTATGATGTGTTAAGTGTGTTTATATGAGTCACTTAAGGTAGTGCACGGTAAGAGTTTTGAATCCATTAAGTTTTAGTGTTTTAAATTCACAAGGGTCATCTTTGAATAATCATAACTTGAGTAATATGTGTATTTTTGCATATTTTAACCCACCAAATTATAGAGAATCGAATTAGCTTTCCAATGATACCAATTTGATCAAAATCTGACACCCGAGCAAGGAGTTATGGCTTTGCAAAGTAGAGTGCGTTGCCTAACTAATCGCACATGGCTACTAGAATGGGTGTACGATAAGGTGTGCGAGGGAAACTTCAAAGTGTACCATAAGGTATGCGGCTCACACTTCAAAGTGTGCCATAAGGTGTACGACATACACTTGGTGTTTCAGGTAGCGAAAACACTCCGTTTTGAGTTATTTTGAGGGCACTTAAGTCTTTTGGCACTCTTCCACACCCCTAAACTTAACCTTACAAATTTAATAGATTCTAAACACATCATAACCCTATTATTAGTCTAAGTTCATCATCCAAGAGCACTAAAGGAGAAAAATAACTAGGGTTGAACAATCAACATTGAAGGTCCAATCTTTCAACGAATCCGTTACCATAAAGGTATGTGGGGTCTTTCAACAAGAACATTCTTTCGTTCTTGTGCCCAAAGTTAATTTTCTTTACAAAGATATATGATTTGATATGTTTTACTATGGATTCGAATATATGAATTTATGACTTATGATGTTTTCATGAGAATGTTGATATGGTTGTCTATAAAGCTGAAATTTTGATTTTTAAGTGATTATTTTTATGCTTATGACATGAAGTATGAAACTTTGAAAGGTTTTACTATGATATTGATATATGGGTTTTAGAACTCTATTCGAGATTATTATTTTCTGAAGTTATGTGTTATAAAAACCTTGAGATTTGAATGATTTGAAATGATGAAGAATGATTTGACCTTGGGGGTCGCAAAAGAGTTGTTTTGAGACCAAGTGAGAAAAGAAATCCACTCTTTTGATTGATTATGAAAGGGGTAGCATATTGGCTCCCGTTGTGAATTGTTAAACTGATTGTTGTGTATTTTCTTTTAAAAGATCTGAGCTAAGTTTGGGAGTAGTCTTTAGCACCGAGCTGGAGGTATAGTGGTTTGGTACTTCCCTAGAACTACGTGCCCTCATAGGATATAAGCCTGAGGCTGATTTATATAGTGATCACTAGTGTTTGGGTAGATGATTAAGGTCCTACTTTGATGGCAAGGATAGGATAGCTCTCCCCAACGTGGGTAAGACGTTGGACTCTATGTAGCTCACATGGTTTATGTTAGTTATGAGAAACTCCCAATGTGTGTGTACTCTTCTATCTAAGATAAAAATATGTTCGCCTGAAAGACTGATTTTGAGAAAGTTGTTGTCTTCGAATGATTAAATAAATATATTCTAAAGAGAATTATCATGAGAATTTGATTGTTTGATGAATTAAAAATGAGATGAAAGAGAATTGAGAACTTATTATAAGGACTCACATGTTTTTCCCTGATATATTTTACTCTCTTATGGTTTTGATGATTTTATGCGAGTTATGTGATTCACTTGCTATAGCATGCATGTTTTTTATGAATACTTATGATATTTGATTTTTGAAATTTGCGTACACCCCCATATGCTCGGTCCATATTCCATGGTACTGACCCATGTATTCATACGTGGGCTATATTTTCCTTATAATATAGGTTTAGGTGCTCATTTCTAGAATTGACGGTGATTCCCGAGCACGTTGATCTATATCCTTTATTGTGGTAAGCCCTCATGATCCGAGGACGTGTTATTTTGGACAGTCATTTCAGTTTGGTCAGATGTTTTATCTTTTGAGTTTAAGTCAGTTGGGGCCTGTCCCAATGGCTCTCTAGTTATTGATTAGTGGAGGCTTGTCATATAGGTTTTGTAGATTAGTGAGTTGGAGTGATTAGATGATTCTTTGTATTTCGTTATTTCTTACATTATCCATATTACTGTGAGACAGGGTTGATGATAATATTACACATATGTTTTGGTTATAATGATGGTGAAATAGTGTTGATTGATACAAAATGGCTCAAAGGGTTAGCTTGAGGATACTTGTAGCCTTAAGCGCTGAGTGATGCTTTGGCACCCACTTTTGGGGCATTACAAACTTGGTATCAGAGCCTAAGGTTTAAGGAGTCCTAGGGGGTCTGACAAGCCGCGTTAAGTAGAGTCTTGACAATCAGTTTGTAGCGCTCCACATCTATGAGCAAATGGCTTTGAGATATTTTATGAAAATGGTGCATTTCTTTCTTGTAGAAATCCATCATGCTTACAGTGTCTCTCTCAGCTATTAATTCGTGCTCTCTTATTTCAAAATATGCCTTCTCGCTGAGCTAGAAGAAATAATGTGGGTCAGCAACCTCAGACTGCTGAACCACTGAATGAAAATATGTTCCATGACAAATTTCGGGCAGCCTTTCAGGCGCTAGCCCAAGTTGTTACTGCAAATATTCAGGCCAACCCGACCCCCGATCTACAGTAGTAAAGAGGCGATTTAGCTACTGCAAGGATTCATGACTTTATGCAGATAAATCAACTAGAATTGTATGGGTCTAAGCCAGAGGATGATCCATAGTTGTACTTAGAGGAGGTCGAAAAGATCACTCAGGTAGTCCATGTCTCTAAGGAGCATAGTATAGAGCTGTCATCATATCGGTTGAAAGACCTTGCTTATGACTGGGTAGTAGCTTGGAGAAAGGGTATAGGGGAGGGTGCCGCCCCTACGACTTGGCAGGAGTTCCAAGATGCATTCCTGGATAAGTTTTTCCCTTTGGAGATGAGAAAGGAGAAGGTGGAGGAGTTCATGAACTTACGATAGGGATCTATGACTGTTAAAGAGTACTACTTAAAGTTCAATCAGTTGGCCAAACACGCTCCTGATTTGATAGCTGATAACCGGGACAATATTAGTAAATTTGTTACAGGAGTGTCGAGATATGTTGTTAAGAAGTGTAGATCTACTATGCTTAATAGTGAGATGAACCTTTCCCAACTAATGACACATGCCTAATAGATTGAAGCAGACAAGATCAAGGAGAGGGACAGAATAAGAGGGAAGAAGAGAGCTAGGTCCGAGCAGCACGAACATGGTCAAACTACATCGTAGGGAGGGAACTGCCCTCAGTTTCAGAATCATTCCTCAGCACCAGCACCATCATTATCTAGTGCTCCCGCGCCTAGGAGTAGGTAGGAAAAGAGTAGCAGGTCATAGGCATCTAGGTCCCAGTTTAGTGTTAGTAGTAAGCCAAATTATCCTACGTGTCCTAAGTGTGGTAAGACCCATTCGGGTGAGTGTTAGGGTAAGATGAAAGGTTTTTTCGGGTGTGGTGAGTTGGGTCACAAACTTAAGAAGTGCCCACATGCCAGGAAGGGGCGACGTGAAAATTACCCTCAAACTCAAGACTCAAATTCAGACTCAGACTCAAACTCAGACTCAGACTGCTAGTGCACCAGTTTAGGTGACTCGCCTAGCCATAACTCAGGGCATTTTTTCTAGCACCACTGGCGGTCAGCGCCAGAACTAGTTTTATGTGTTACCATTTCACCAGGAGCAGGAGGACTCTCCCGATATTATTACTGGTATGCTTCACATATTTCAGTTTAATGTTTATGCATTGTTGGACCCTGGGTCCAGTTTTTCATATGTTACACCTCTGGTTGCTGTGAATTTTAAAGTGAGTCCTGAAAATATTCCTGAGCCTATCTTAGTTTCTACCCCAGTTGGTGAGTCGATTGTTGCCCAGAAAGCATATAGAAAGTGTCCTGTTACAGTCCTTCATAAAGTCATGTTTGCTGATCTGATTGAGTTAGACATGGTGGACTTTGATGTCATTCTGCGTATGGAATGGCTTCATTCGTGTTATGCCACTATAGATTGTCGTACTCGAGTAGTCAAGTTCCAGTTTCCTAATGAATCTATATTCGAGTGGTCTGGGAGTTCTATATCTCCCAAAAGTCATTTTATCTCATACCTCAAAACTAGAAAGCTTATTTCCAAGGAGTGCATTTATTATTTGGTTAGAGTCAAGGACACTAAATCTGAGACTCCAACTCTCCAGTCAATTAGTATTATTAATGAGTTTCCCGATGTATTTTTGGAAGATCTCCCAGGGATACCTTGTAACAGAGAGATAGAGTTTGGGATCAATCTTCCTCCTAATACTCAGCCCATTTCTATCCCTCCTTACCGTATGGCACTGGTAGAACTTAAAGAGTTGAAGGAGACACTCAAAGATCTACTAGATAAGGGTTTCATAAGGCCCAGTGGTTCTTCTTGGGGTGTTCCTGTGTTGTTTGTGAGGAAGAAAGATGGGTCTCTGCATATGTGCACTGGCTATCGCCAGCTAAATAAAGTCACTATCAAAATCAAGTACCCCTCTTGAGAATCGATGATTTTTTTGACCAGTTGCAAGGCGCAAGTTATTTTTCCAAGATAGACCTTAGATCCGGCTATTACCAACTTAAAGTAAGAGAGTGTGATATCCCAAAAATAGCCTTCCAAACTCACTATGGTCATTTTGAGTTTCTTGTTATGTTCTTCGGGCTGACTAATGTCCCAACAGCTTTCATGGACCTCATGAATTGAGTGTTGAGACAATATCTTGATATGTTTGTTATTGGATTCATAGACGATATTCTTGTATACTCCCGTAGTGAGAATGAACATGCAGACTACCTCTAAATTGTCTTGTAAATCCTTAGAAACCATTAATTATTTTCCAAATTCAGCAAGTGTGAGTTTTGGTTAAGTTCAGTTGCTTTTCTGGGTTATATTATTTCTTCCAAAGGTATTCGAGTTGATCCTCAAAAGACCGAAGCTGTTCGAAATTGGCCTAGACTTATCTCTCCAACTGACATTCAAAGTTTCCTAGGTCTAGCCGGCTATTACCACCATTTTGTTGAAGGTTTCTCCTCTATAGTGTCTCCTATGACCAGGTTGACCCAAAAGAAAGTGAAGTTCTTATGGTCCGATTCTTGTGAGAAGAGTTTTTAGGAGTTGAGACTCGACTCACTTCAGCCCCTATTTTGACTCTGCCTGTGGTGTTGATGGTTTTGTGGTATACTGTGATACTTTTAGAGTTGGTTTGGGTTGTGTACTGATGCAGAAGGTTAAAGTTATAGCTTATGCTTCTAGGCAGTTGAAACCCTATGAGAAAAATTACCCCACCCATCATCTTGAGTTTGCTGTTGTTGTGTTTTCTCTGAAAATTTGGAGACACTACTTATATGGTGTTCATGTTGATGTTTTCACTAATCATAAGAGTCTGCAGTATGTATTTACCCAGAGGGAGTTGAACCTTAGGCCGAGAAGGTGGTTAGAATTATTGAAAAATTATGTCATGAGTGTGTTGTACAATCCAGGAAAGGCGAATGTAGCGGTGGATGCCCTTAGCAGGGTGTCCATGGGCAGTGTTTCATATATTGAAGAGGGTAAGAAAGAGTTGGCTCATGATGTGCACCATTTGGCTAGGCTGGGGGTTAGGTTGTTTGAATCGGCTGAAGGTAGTATAGGGGTTCGGAGTAGTTCTGAATCCTCCTTGGTTTTGGAAGTGAAGGAGACAAAAGACTTAGATGCTTCTTTGGTCAGACTAAAGGAGTCAGTCAAGGATCAAAAGGTGGAAGTTTTCTCTCAAGGGGAAGATGGTGTGTTAAGATTGTAGGATAGATTGTGTGTTCCGAATGTTGATGATGTGAGATAGAGAATTATGGCTGAAGTGCACGAGGCGCGATATTCCATTCATCCTGGTACAACCAAGATATACCGTGACTTGTGAGAAATCTATTGGTGGAGTGGCATGAAGAAGGATATAGCAGTATTTATGGCTAAGTGTGCGACGTGCCAACAGGTTAAGGTAGAATACCAAAAATCTAGTGGTATAATGCAGGAGTTTAGTATTCTTACCTGGAAGTGGGAAGAGATAAACATGTATTTTATGATTGGTTTACCTCTCTCCCGATGCCATCACGATTTGATTTGGGTTGGGTTGTTGTTGATAGATTGACTAAGTCTGTGCACTTCTTGCCTGTGCATACTACTTTTACTGCTGAGGACTATGCTAGATTGTACATCCAGGAGTTAGTCAGATTGCATGGAGTTCCCTTGTCTATCATTTCAGATAGGGATACTCAGTTCACTTCACAGTTTTGGAAGTATTTTAGAAGGGTCTTGGTACCCAAGTGTATTTGAGTTCTGCTTTTCATCTACAGACATATGGTCAGGCTGAGAGGACCATCCAGACTTTAGAGGATATGTTGAGAGCGTGTGCTCTTGATTTCAAGCGGAGGTTGGATGAGCACTTACCGTTGATAGAGTTTTCTTACAACAAAAGTTACCACTATAGTATTGGCATGGCCCCGTTTGAGGCTTTATATGAGAGAAAATATAGGTCACCCATAGTTTGGTTCAAAATGGGTGAAGTTGCTGTGAGTGGTCCTGATTTGGTGTTTGAGGCTATGGAAAAAGTCAAGTTGATTAGGGAAAGGTTGAAAAACACTCAGAGTCATCAGAAGTCGTATGATGATGTGAAGAGAAGAGACCTTGAATTTAAAGTTGGTGACTTGGTGTATTTGAAGATTTTTCCTATGAAGGGGGTAACGAGATTCAGGAAGAAAGGGAAACTTAGTCCCTTTTATGCTGGCCCCTATAGAGTTTTTAGCCGTGTTGGTAAAGTAGCGTATAGGGTTAAGCTGCCTTCAGAGTTATTTGCCATTTATCCTGTCATCCATGTCTCCATTCTTAGGAAACACGTTGGTGATTGTGTTGTTGTAGATCCTTTAGAAAGCCCAGATGTGCGGGATAGTCTTTCTTTTGAGGAGGTTTCTGTTGAGATTTTAGATCACCAAGTCTGAAGACTAATGAATAGAGAAGTTCCCTTGGTCAAGGTGTTGTGGTAAAACCAATCTGTTGAAGGTACAACTTGGGAAACCGAGATGGAGATGCGACCCAAGTACCCGCACCTATTTTCTGCAAGCCTCGATCAAGCTGAAGGTACCGTTTTTCTCTAAATCATTCCTTTCCTATGCAGAGTTGCAGTAGTTCAGCTGTTATTTTATACTATTCAGCTGTGATTTCATGAGTTATGCACTTCTGGTTGTGTCCAAAATGTAGAATGAAGTAGAGACAAGTTTATCAAGTTGCTTCAGCTGTGTACCCTTCGTTTTCTCTTTACTGTTAGTATACCCGATGTCATTCAAGGATGAATGTCCCCAAGGGGGAGATATTATAATACCCCACACTTTCCTAAGCTAGAAAGCAAACCTTTGTTGGTACATATGAAACCCCCAATTCTATAATCCATATTTGGGAACATGAATTACCAAGAGTATCCTAGTTATAAGAGAGCTTATGATATGTTAAGTGTGTTAATATGAGTCACTTAAGGTAGTGCAAGCTAAGAGTTTTGAATCCATCAAGTTTTAGTATTTGAATTTTCAAGGGTCATCTTTGAACAAGCATAACTTGAGGAATATGTGGTATTTTCTCATATTTTGACCGACCAAATTATAGAGACTCAAATTATCTTTCCAACGATACCAATTTTATCAAAATCCGACATCCGAGTAAGGAGTTATGGCTTTGCAAAGTAGAGTGCATCGCCTAACTAATCGCACATGGCTACTGGAATGGGTGTGCGATAAGATGTGCGAGGCACACTTAAAAGTGTGGCATAAGGTATGCGGCGCACACTTCAAAGTGTGCCATAAGGTGTGCGATGCACACTTGGTGTTTCAGGTAGCAAAAACACTCCGTTTTGAATTATTTTGAGGGAAATTAAGTCTGTTGGCACTCCTTTCACACCCCTAAACTTAACCTTATGAATTTAATAGATTCTAAACACATCATAACCCTATTATCAGTCTAAGTTCATCATCTAAGAGCACTAAAGAGGAAAAACAACTAGAGTTGCACAATCAACTTTGAAGGTCCAATCTTTCAACGAATCCGTTACCATAAAGGGATGTGGGATCATTCGACAAGAACATTCTTCGGTTCTTGTGTCCAAAGTTAATTTTCTTTACAAAGATATATGATTTGATAGGATTTACTATGAATTCGAATATATGAATTTATGACTTATGGTGTTTTCATGAGAATGTTGATATGGTTTCCTATAAAGCTGAAATTTTTATTTTTAAGTGATTATTTTTATGCTTATGACATAAAGTATGAAACTTTGAAAGGTTTTACTGTGATATTGATATATGGGTTTTGGAACTCTATTTGAGATTATCATTTTGTGAAGTTATGTGCTATAAACACCTTGAGATTTGAATGATTTGAAATGATGAAGAATGATTTGACCTTGGGGGTTGCGGAAGATTTGTTTTAAGAACAAGTTAGAAAAGAAATCCACTCTTTTGATTGATTATGAAAGGGGTAGTATATTGGCTCCCATTGTGAATTGTTAGACTGATTGTTGTGGATTTTCTTTTAAAAGATCTGAGCTAAGTTCGGGAGTAGTCTTTAGCACCGAGCAGGGGGTATAGTGGTTTGGTACTTCTCTAGAACTGCGTGCCCCCGTAGGATGTGAGCCTGAGGCTGATTTATATAGTGATCACTAGTGTTTGGGTTAATGATTAAGGTCCTACTCTGATGGTAAGGATAGGAAAGCTCTCCCCAACGTAAGACGTTGGACTCCCAACGTGTGTGTGTATACTCTTCTATTTAAGATAAAAATATGTTCGCTTGAAAGACTAATTTTGAGAAAGTTGTTGTCTTCGAATAATTAAATGAATATATTCTAAAGAGAATTATCATGAGATTTGATTGTTTGATGAATTGAAAATGAGATGAAAGCGAATTGAGAACTTATTATAAGGACTTACATGTTTTTCCCTAATATATTTTGCTCTCTTTTGATTTTGATGATTTTATTCGAGCTATGTTAGTTACTTGCTATATCATGCATATTTTCTATGAATACTTATGATATTTGATTTCTGAAACTTGCATACACCCCCATATACTCGGTCCATATTCCATGGTACTGACCCACGTATTCATACGTGGGCTACATTTTCCTTATAATGTTGGTTCAGGTGCTCATTTCCAGACTTGATGGTGATTCCTGAACACGTCGATCTACATCCTTTATTGTGGTGAGTCCTCATGATCCGAGGATATGTTATTTTGGACATTCGTTTCAGTTTGGTAAGATGTTTTATCTTTTGAGTTCAAGTTAGTTGAGGCCTATCCTAATGTCTCTCTGGTTATTGATTAGTAGAGGCTTGTCAGACAGGTTTTGTAGATTAGTGAGTTGGAGTGATTAGATGATTCTTTGTATTTCGTTATTTCTTACACTATCCATATTACTATGAGACAGGATTGATGATAATATTACACATATGTTTTGGTTATAATGATGGTGAAATAAGTGTTGATTGATAGATAATGGCTCAAAGGGTTAGCTTGGGGCTACTTGTAGCCTTAAGCACCGTTTGACGCTTCGGGACCCACTGTCGGGGCGTTACACTACTCCTCTTTTTGAGTAAGTAGCATAATCTAGGTGGGATCCTAACATTTGCAACTGCTAATAAATCTATTATAGTGAAGATAATGCGTTGCATGCCATGAGTATCAGTTCAATTCAACAATAGAACTTCTCCTACTTCGTCAATTTGCCAGGGTTTCCCAACCCTAGATATGGGTTTTTAGCCGCTCATACTGGTGTAGAAATCAATAACATTCATAATTGAGAGCATAGATGAAATCATAATGATAAGAAGTATAATAACCCACAACCGTAACTGAATTTTTGAACTAAAGTTAATACCAAAAAATCCCAAGATCAAAATCAAATTTTGGAATCAAAATATGTTTGTGAGTATCAAAAGTGTGTAACTCCTAGTAAAAACACATAAAGGGTATTTATAGTACATGAGGAAACCCTAAAACTAAACCCAAATTAACTAGGAGAAACAGGGTCAGTCGCCACATGTGGTCCATACCCGCAGATAGTACCTATGGTACTGACGCTGGGCGCGGGTACAAACAATATGTAGCGGATGAAAAATTCCTAGAAGTCCAGCTTTAGGGATTTTGGACTTCTAGCACTTTCTTTACCTACCTGCGATCCGAAGGTCCTCTCATGCAGTCCATAGGTTCACTTGGTAGGTGGTAGGAGTAATATTTTTAGCTCTTATTCTGTTCTCAAACATGCTTTGATCACGATCAAGCCAAAAAGTGTCCTGAACATCTATAATTTCTCCAAAAATAGCCAAAACACGTTTTCACCTTTTTCACGAACTTAACATCCAAAACACAATTTTGAACAAAACATAGACAAAAAGAATCATATTTAACAAAACAGAAACTTGCATCTTTTCTTTATTTTAAGAGTCGAAAGTGCTATATAGCCATAGCACACCAATTAACTAGCGTAGATATTTCAAATGTCTTAACTAGTAATTCCAGTATTTTTTTTAAACTTTCCAACAATGAATGGAGTGACATATGATAACATAGATCCCAGATTAATTAATGCACATACATTATGTGAAAATATGGACAATGAACCTGTAACCACATCTGGAGAAACCTCTAAATTTTGTCGATCCACTAGAGCATATGTACTATTTTAAACTCCACTAGAACTAGCAGTTACTTCAACACCTCTACCATGACATATAGGCTATATACCCTTACCTAAAGAAGGAACCAATAATGATGATGCAACGTCTGATCCAGAAGGTCATGGATACCACCCATGCCCTTTGTGGGCACTCTTTTATCATATGACCTGACATACCATACCAAAAGCAAGAATTTGTCCCAAATGGACATGTACCTAAATAAAGCTTTCCATGTTGTTTACATAGTTTCTGAGTAGATCTTAATTGGCTTAAGCTCCCTTGCTCTTGATACCCCACTATTCATGAACTTTGACCCTTACTTCTTTGCATAAATTGCTTTCTCTTGGACCCTTGAAACTGTGGTGGAGCACTAGCTACAGAAATTTTTCCTAGGCAGTCTTTTAGAATAATGAGGCCTAAGCTCTCCTTGGGATGCCATAATCTTCCCCACAGATCTGGCCCTCTTAGAATGCCCTCTTTTTTATTCTTGTGTTCTTCTTCTTTCTCTTTGGTCCTCTGTTTTTATGCGAAAGGTTGTATCCTTGCTATATCCATGTCTTCATTCAAAGCAGCAATTTTTTAATATATAAATGATACAAATCAATATATCTACACATTAATGAACTCTATTATCCATAGTAGCTACTACATTAGGAGAATACCTAGCCAACGAGTTAAACCAGAGGTTGCACTCCTTCACACTCATATTCCCTTGGCGAAGATTTAAAAACTGATCTACATGGGCCTCTTGGATTTCAAATGTAAGTTAATGATCAAGAAATCCTATTTGAACTCTTTCCACCAAGCCAAAGGTTCAACGATAACCCTAGATTATTTCTAATCTTCATACCACAATATAGCTTCCACTTTTATTTATATGCTGCTAGCTCAACTATCTTTTTACCAGATACACGCATGACATTAAGAGCCCTTTTGATTTGATCAATAAAGTCTTGTGGGTCTTTATTAAGATCTGATCCAGTGATTATGGAAGGATCTAATTTAAGAAAATCTTGCATCCATAGTTTACCTGTCATATCTTCACCGCTAGAACCTATAGTTGGAATAACCTGTCCTTAAGTTTTTCCTACAACTGTACAGTTCAAGAATTATACTTCATTCCATAAATCTTACTCAGTCACATTAATAGATGATTCATAGGTGTAATACCCCGTACTTCTACCTAGGTTAAATTCGTCCTGAAGATATCAAAGATATGGTTTAAAGATGAATAAACTTTTATATATGTGGAATTTTCAAGATTTTTACTTTTTTTTAGTGTGGAAAATTCAATAAGCTTTCCATCGATACTAAATTCTCCTAAATCTGACACCTGGGCGAAGAGTTAGAGCCTTTTTAGTGAGACAGTGTATCACCTGAGCCATAGCACGTCGTAGAACCATAGCACATCGCGGAGCAATCTTAAATGGCAATTGTCAATTTACAGTGTTTCTCTATGATAGCGGCACATCACACCAAAGTCCCAATTCATAATTATCCTCTTCCAGTGTTCCAATGCGATACGACTACATCGCGATGAGATTCTAGGTCGCGTCTAAGGTGACAATACAAATGTACCGTATCGCGCCACCATGCAATTTTCTAGTTGTCATATTCTAGAGACACTACATGATACGCCACGTTACGCCAAGGGTCCAGATCAAAAAATTTTCCCAAAAATTAAAAGACGTATCCAGGGTTAAATAGGTCTTTTCCCATGATTTTATACCACCCAGATATTGGATTTAAGCCCTAAAAACTTCCTTAGCTACTTATTATTAACTTTTTCCTTAATATCAAGAACATTCTCTTTGAAGAAAACAAAACCCTATCCCTTGAGAATCAAGGTCAATCTCAAGAGATCCATCCAAGAACTCTAAGAACCTTCAAGGTTTCCTTTCTCAGGTATGAATAGTGTTCATTCATGGATTTCTTTCATCCATGAAGCCCAAGCATCAAGTTTTAAACTATGAATTATGATATTCATGCTATGTTTTGATTATGTTTATGTGGTTGTTGTTGTTGAAAGATTCCCAAGTTGGAATATTTATGTGTTTTTATGAAAATATGTTAGCATGCGAGTTGAAAACCACGAATTTTAGTTGGCTATGACATGTTAATTTGATGATTATGCCATGCCCTAAGTCATGCGCCCTAAGTATTTGACAAAATGCATAAGAGACTAGAAATTATGTAATATGACTCAATTGTGATTTAAGTGAAGTATTCATGTTTTACCCTTATGTTCAACTGACTCCCATGCTATTTATGTACAATGTAGATGTTTTCTGGAATGCTCATGATGTTAGAGTATGAAATTATGACATTGAGTAAATGCATTCCTACCATGTACAAGATTATGATATAGTTCTTCAGAATATCAAAACTGTCAGATACAGTCAACTCAAAATAGTATGGAACTCAGTTAGTTCCATAAGAACCTAGACTGTCAGATATAGTCGGTCAGTATCAGCTATATCAGATACCAGTGATTCATGTTATCATTAATCAAACTCAGTAGTCAGTAGCATTACAAATTCAGTCACATTACTTATTCATGCATGTATTCTCACGTTCATGTTATAACGTCAGTTAGAATTATTCATGTATTTAAACCCTTTGCATTCAGCATACCTCATATGAATACTAGTACATTCAATCGTATTTACATATTTGTGCTATGGTGTTTTATTCTATACCATAGGTTTTGAAGTACGATCTCCCGATCATCAGTAGCATTCTAATTTCTACAGTCAAAGTTAGAAGTTAGTCCTCATCCTTCGAGGACATAATTATTACTTTATTTCTTCATTACTTAATTTATTTGAGTAGTTGGAGTTAGTTAGGGATGTGTCCCATCAACTCTTTATTCAAACAGTTTAGAGGCTTTCAAATTACAGTATTTTTAGACTAGATGTTTTCAGACATTGTTTCAATTTTGGTATTGTCATACCAAATTATTCAGATATGGTTTTATTAGATGTTTATTAGTATTGAACCTTATGGAATATTTTAGCCAACTATTTCTATATTTATACAGTATATTATGTAGTGTTCAAGTACAAATATCAGTCATAGGTTAGCTTATGGTCCTTTAAGGTTATGATCACTATGTAGCATTCTGGGTACCAAATTCAGGGTGTTACAAACTTTGTATCAGAGCCTAAGGGTCAATTGAGTCCTAGGAAGTCTGAAAGCCGTATCTAGTAGTGTCTTGTACATGGGTATATTGCGCACCACATTTATGTGAAGGAGGCTATGAGATGTTTTAGGAACAGTTTCCCTTCTTTCAGTATTCATGTCGTGGCAGTGAGTGTGAGCTCAAATTTAAATTTTAGTCTAATCCATTTCTTCCCTTTTTTTACAGAATATGCCACCTAAAAGAAGAAATGGAAATCAATCAGCCCCTCAGCCCATCCAAGTAGATCCCTTGGAGGAATACGTTTCTCATGCATAGTTCAGAGTTGCATTAACTACTCTTGCTAATTCAGTTGCAGCTCAGAATGAATGACCATCTTTCATTTCGGCTAACCCAGTGGCCAATTCAGCTGCAACCAGGATTTGGGACTTTACCCGAATGAATCCTCCATCTTTTTTTGGTGTCTAAGTTAAAGGAAGATCCTCAAGAGTTCTTAGAACAGGTTCAAAATATTACAGACATCTTGGGGGTTACTTCTAGTGAGAGTGTTGAGTTAGCTGTATATCAGTTGTAGGATGTTGCTCATACTTGGTTCAAATAGTAGAAGTCAGAGAGGTCAGTTGATGTAGGGCCTATTGAGTGGGAGGAGTTGGTCACTGTATTCTTAGATAGATTCTTTCCCCAAGATGTGAGGAAAGCTAAGGTGTTAGAATTTATCAACTTCAGGCAGGGAAACATGACGGTGAAAGAGTATTCTCTTAAGTTTACTCAATTAGCCAAATATGCTCCTCATGTAGTTGCAGATAGCAAGGCTAAGATAAGTAAGTTTGTTTCTGGGGTGAATGATAGTGTTGTCAATGAGTGCAGGTCTATGATGTTAAATAGTGACATGAACTTAGCCAAGCTTATGACCCATGCTCAACAGATACAAGAGCAAAAGATTAAAATAAAAGAGGTAAAATAAGAGAGCAAGGACAGATAGTTTCAACTTTGCTCAGCCTAAGTTAGAGAGAGGAAAATGTTCTCTATTCTATCCTAAGTTATCCGTTCCAGATCTTCTTCAGCTAGTGCTCCAGCTCTTAAGTTCAGGATAGGTAATAGAGATAGGGCGTCAGGATCTAAGTCTCAGGGAAGTGTCAGATGCCCGAACTAATCCCCTTTGTCAGACTTGTGGTAAGAACCATAAGGGTGCTTGCAGAGCTGGCAGTGATGTCTATTTCAGATATGGCAAGCCAGGCCACTGAGTCATAGATTGTCCCCAGTTATGTTATGAGGGTCAGTAGAACTATTCCTCAGTCCAGTCGGTCGCCCAAATTAGTAGGGTGCCACTTCCAGTGCTACTAATAGAAAACACCTAAATAGACTTTATACTCTCCAATCCCAACAAGATTAGGATAATTCTCCTGATGTAGTTACTGGTATGTTACAGATCTTTCACTATAATGTTTACGTGTTGCTAGATCCAGGAGCTTTCTTGTTATTTGTTACTCTATATATAACAGTTGATTTTGGAGTCAGTCCTGAATTTCTAGTAGATCCCTTCTCAGTTTATACCCTAGTGGGTAAAACCATCATAGCCTGGTGGGTATACACGAACTGCCCGGTTATGATATTTCAAAAAGTACCCTCAATAGACTTAGTTGAATTAGAGATAACAAATTTTGATATCATTCTTGGTATGTATTAGCTTTATTGCTGCTATGCCATAATCGACTATAGAGATTGAACAGTCCAGTTCTAGTTCCTGAATGAACCTGTCCTAGAGTGGAGGGGTAGTACTTCAGCTTTTAGAGGTTAGTTTATTTCCTACCTTCGGGAATGGAAAATGATATCTAAGGGATGTGTCTATCATCTTGTTCATGTTTAGGATTCTAGTTCTGCAACTCCCAGTCTTGAATCGATCCCAGTCGTGAGTGAATATTGAGATGTTTTTCTCGAAGATCTTCCAGGAATTCCTCCCAAAAGGGAAATAGACTTTGGCATTGATCTTCTTCCAGATACTCAGTCTATATCTATTCCGCCATACAGAATGACACCAACAAAACTCAAAGAACTGAAAGAGCAGTTGAAGTATCTCTTAGACAAGGGATTCATCAGACCCAGTGTTTTCTCGTGGGGCGTACCAATCTTATTTATGCACAAGAAAGATAGTTCTCTCAGAATGTGCATTGATTACCGTCATCTCAATAAAGCCACGATCAAGAACAAGAATCCACTTCCCTAAATTGACTACTTGTTTAACCAACTTCAGGGTGCCAGTTATTTCTCTAAGATAAAGCTCAGATCAGGCTATCATTAGCTTAGAGTCAGGGAATGTGATGTTCCAAAAATAGCTTTTCGAACTCAGTATGGTTACTTCGAATTCCTTGTTATGTCATTTGATTTTACCAATACCCCTGCAACTTTCATGAACTTGATGAATTATGTGTTCAAGCAGTACTTAGACATGTTTGTGATAGTCTTCATAGATGATATTCTTACCTATTCCTGCAGTGAACGTGATTACGCAAACCATCCCAAAATCATACTTTAGACTCTCAAAGATCATCAACTATTCGCCAACTTCAGTAAGTGAGAATTTTGGCTAAGGTCAGTACCATTTCTTGATCATATAATTTTCGGTGATGGAATTAGAGTAGATCCTTAAAAGACTAAAGTAGTAAGAAACTGGCCCAGACCTATCTCTCCATCAAATATCAGGAGTTTCTTGGGTTTGTCCAGCTATTACAGATGGTTTGTTAAGGGATTTTCTTCTATTGCATCCCCTATGTCCAGATTGACTTAGAATAAAGTTAACTTTCAGTGTTGAGATCCTTGCAAGAAGAGTTTTCAGGAGTTGAAGACTCGACTTACCCCAGCTCTAGTTTTGGCTCTTCCAGACAGTTCAGATGGTTTCGTAGTGTATTGTGATACATCCAGAGTAGGTTTAGGTTGTTTCCTCACACATTATGGTAAGGTCATATACTACGCCTCCAGACAGCTTAAACCCTATGAGAAGAATTATCCTACTCATGATCTTGAGTTAGTAGCCATAGTATTTGCCTTAAAGATTTGGAGGCATTATCTATATGGAGTTCATGTGGATGTGTTCACAGATCATAAGAGCCTTCAGTATGTCTTTTCTCAGAAAGAACTCAATCTTCATCAGAGAAGATGGTTAGATCTCTTGAAAAAATATGACATTAGTATCCTTTATCATTTGAGAAAGGAAAATATAGTGGCCGACACTCTCAGTAGACTGTCCATGGGTAGTATTACTCATGTTGAGGACAGTAAGAAGAAGCTAGCTCAGTAATTCCATCAGCTTGCAAGACTAGGTGTTCACTTAGTCGATACAGAGAAAGGTGATATACAGATTCAGAGTAGTTCAGAATTATCTCTAGTTTTTGAGGTGAAAGAAAAGCAAGAAGTAGATCCCAGTCTAGTCAAGTTGAAAGAGTCAGTCAAGGATTGGAAGGTTGAGGTTTTCTCCTAAGGGGGAGATGGTGTATTTCATTGTCAAGGTCATTTGTGTGTTCCATATGTAGATGACTTGAGGCAGAGAATTCTTGTAGAAGCGCATGGTGTGCGCTACTCTATTCATCTAGGTTCCACAAAGATGTATCGCGACTTACGGGAGATTTATTGGTGGAGTGGGATAAAGAGAGACGTGGAAGAGTTTGTGGATAAGTTCTCTATATATCAGCAGGTTAAGATAAAGCATCAGAAGTCTAGTGGGTCCATGCAAGAGTTCAATATTCATACTTAGAAGTGGGAAGAAGTGAATATGGACTTCGTGATGGGTTCGCCTCATACTCGTCATCATCATGATTTTGTTTGGGTCATTGTAGATAGGATAACCAAATTAGCTCATTTCTTTCCAGTCTATACCTCTTATTCAGCCAAGGATTATACCAAACTCTACATCAGAGAGTTGGTCAGATTGCATGGTGTTCCATTATCTATTATCTCAGACAGAGGTACCAAATTCACCTCTCATTTCTGGAAAGTATTCCAAAAGGGTCTTGGTACCCAAGTTCCCAAAAGGGTCTTGGTACCCAAGTTCATCTCAACACAGCCTTCTATCCTCAGAAAGATGGTTAAGAAAAAAGGACCATTCAGACTTTAGAAGATATGATGCTAGCGTGTATAATTGATTTCAAGGGTAGTTGGGATGACCACTTGCCTTTGATTGTGTTTTCATACAACAACAGCTATTATTCCAGTATTAAGATGGCTCCATTCAAAGCTCTCTATGGTTGGAGGTGCAAATCTCTAGTCGGTTGGTTCGAAGTTAGTGAGGACTCAATTATAGGGTCTGACTTAGTATTTGATGCCTTAGAAAATGTCCAGTTGATCAAAGAAAGACTCCGGGTTGATCAGAGCCTATAAAAGTCTTATGCAGATGTGTATAGAAAAGATCTCGATTTTGAGATTGGTGACTATTTTTATCTATAGATCTCTCCCATGAAGGGAGTGAAGAGATTATTCAAAAAGGGAAAGCTCATTCCCCGATATGTCGGTCATTTCAAAATTCTCAGTTGCTTCGACAAAGTAGCTTATGAGATCAAATCGCCTTCATATCTAGCCTCAGTTCATCCATTTTTCCATGTCTCTATTCTCAAGAAGTGCATAAGTGACCCAGCAATTGTAGTCCTTATTCAGAGCATAGATATTCCGAACAACCTCTCTTTTGAATAGATTCCGGTCAAAATTCTTGACTATCAGACTCATAAATTGAGGAACAAAGTAGTCTCTCTAGCCAAAGTCCTTTGGTGGAATCAATCCATTGAGGGAGTTACTTGGGAAGTCGAAGCAGACATGCATACCAAGTATCCTCACCTCTTCTCTGCTAATTTAGACTCAACCCAAAGTAACAACTTTTCTTAAGTCTTTCTGTTTCATGTTCAAATTTCAGTTACAACTTGGTGTCCAGTTCATGTTCAAAATTCCATTATAAACTTGATATCGGTTACCATTGCATAGTCAGTAATATATCCATGTGTCAGTTCAATCATGTATTCATGCATCAGATATGCATGTTCAGTTTGATGAGAAACTCATCTTATTAGTAATTCAATCATGCAGTCATAAATCTGTTATTCATGCATCAGATAAGCATATTCAGCATAATACGATCAGCTTATCTGTTATATAAGTCATGAAATCATGTTTAAATTATTCATCAGTCTATCATTTCTCCTATCTTAGTCAGTTTTATTTGAGAACAAATGTTACCAAGGGGGAGATATTGTAATACCCAGTACTTCTACCTAGCTTAAATTCATCTTGAAGATGTCAAAGACATGATTTAAATATGAATACACTTTTATATATGTAAAAGTTTAAAGATTTTCATTTTTTTGTATGGGAAATTCAATAAGCTTTCCATCGATACCAAATTTGCCCAAATCCGACACCCGGGCGAAGAGTTAGAGCCTTTCTAGTGAGACAGTGTATCACCTAAGCCATCAGTGCATCGCGGAGCCAGCTTAAATGAAAATTGTCAATTTCCAGTGTTGCTCAACGACTGTGGCGTGTCACGTCAAAGGCCCAGTTCACAATTGTCCTCTTCCAGTGTTCCAACGCCATACCATAGCGTCGCGGTGAGATTTTAAATCGCGTCCAAGGTGGAAACGCTATTGTACCACATCTTACCACCATACAATTTTCTAGTTGTCACATTCCAGAGACACGAAGCGATATCCCACATCGCACCAGGGTCCAGATTGGTAAATTTTCACAAAAATTAATAGACGCGTCCAGGGTTAAATGGGTCTTTTCCCATGATTTTATTCCACCCAGATGTGGGATTTAAGCCCTAAAAACATCCTTAGCTACTTATTATTCACTTTTTCCCCAATATCAAGAACATTTTCTCTCAAGAAAATAAAATCCTAGCCCTTGAGAATCAAGGTCAATCTCAATAGATCTATCCAAGAATAACAAGAACTTTCACTATTTCCTTTCTCAGGCATGCATAGTGTGTATTCATGGATACCTTTCATCCATAAAGCCCAAGAATCAAGTTTTAAACTATGAATTATGATATTCATGCTATGTGTTGATTATGTTCATGTGGTTTTTGTTGTTATATGATTCCCAAGTTGGAATTTTTATGTGTTTTTATGAAAATATGTTAGCATGCGAGTTGAAAACCATGAATTTTAGTTAGTTATTATATGTTAATTTGATGATTATGCCATGACCTAAGACATGCACTCTAAGTGTTTGACAAATTTCCTAAGAGACTACAAATTATGTAATATGACTGAATTGTGACTTAAGTGAAGGATTCATGTTTTACCCTTATGTTCAAATGGCTCCCATGCTATTGATGTGTAATGTAGATGTTTGTTGGAATGCTCATGATGTTAGAGTATAAAATTATGAAATTGAGTATATGCATTCCTACCATGTACAATATTATGATAACCATGTACTTTATGAAATCCCCAACTTATTGTATTATGGATTGTTGATATTGGTCATGTATTCAAGAATGTCATGCCTTGTCAGTTTCCTTCTATCGAGTCCTGGGGGTACTTGTACCCGATAATTTAGCTGTGTTCCTAGAGCCAGTGTCATATTTTCTTGATATCCTCAGTCAATCCATATTCAGTAGAATCCAGTCAGTCATGTAACTCAGGAAAACTTAGTAATCCTAGTAATCTCAAAAAGCTCAGTACTTCAATAATCTTAGTAGTATTCCGTCAGTCAACGGAACTCAATGAAATCAGTCCACTTCAGTTCAGTTAAACATGTATAGTGTCTATTTAGATGGGAGTAGGATTTAGCACCAAGTGAACCCAAGGATGAGGACACACACTGACAGTTGAGGGTGTGATCCTTAGAAGAAATCCTTGCGTTCTTGAACTATGTAGCCAGCATAGGTTGAGACATCAAAACTGGAAGATGAGGGTTGATGATATGGATAAACACTGTCAGGTGAGGGTCCCATCATTCTCTTTTAGGGATACTATCAGATGAGGGTCACCCACAACTTGTCTTTACCAGTGGCATGATATTGAACTCTTCCAATTGGGTTTACAAATTGGACCCCAACCTAGCTATATTGCTTTATTTAGGGCATGTCGGTTAGATGAATACTTCCCACAGTTACAGTTTTAGACTCAGTCTCAATAATAGCACTCAGATAACTCTTTAGAATTTTAGGACTGTCAGATACAGTAAACTAAAAATAGTACAAAACTCAGTTAGTTACATCAGAACCTAGACTGCCAGATACATTCACTCAGTATCAGTTATATCAGTTATCAGTGACTCATATTATTAGTAATTAGACTCAGCAGTCAGTACCATCATGAATTCAGTCACAGTCACTTATTCATGCATGTATTCTCATGTTCATGTTATACAGTCAGTTAGCATTGTTCATGCATTTGAACCCTTTGCATTCAGCCTACCTCATATGCATACAAGTACATTCAATCGTACTGATGCATTTGCGCTATGGTGTTTTATTCTATACCATAGGTTCAGAAGCACGAGTTCCAGAGCATCAGTAACATTCTAGTTTCAGCAGTCAGAGTTAGTAGTGAGTCCTCATCCTTTGAGGAGATGATCATTTCTTTATTTTTTATTACTTAGTTTATTTCAGTAGTTGGAGTTAGTTGGGGACGTGTCCCATCAACGCCTTATTCAAATAGTTTAGAGGTTTTCAGATTACAGTGTTTTCAGACTAGATGTTTTCAGATATTTTTTTAGTTTTGGTATTGTCATACCACATTATTCAGATATGGTTTTATCAGATGTTTATCAATTTTGAACCTTATGGCATGTTTCAGCCTACTATTTCCACATTTATATAGTATATTTTGATGTGTTTGGGTACATATATTAGTCATGGGTTAGCTTGTGGTCCTTCATGGTCATGAGCAGCATGTAGCATTCTGAGTATCAGATTCGGGGTGTAACAATAGGGTGCTCTTATCCCACTCAGCTCTTCTGGAGATAGAGGAATAGAAGAAGTTTGTGATACAAACTCATCTTGAGACTCACTTTTATTAGCTTGTCTAGGTGGTAAGTTGCTGGTCCCTTCTCCGACACCCACATCTACTTGGTTACCCATATTCTTACTCTTTATAATCAACATCTTTAATATAATGAGAAACAAAAATAGATTCAATAGTCAAATATGATTCCACCTACAACTTTGACTCTATTGTACGATCTAAGATATAATGAAAAAGTGATAACCCCTAGATGTCCTGTAGCCTTATATTTATAGATGTGTTGCACAACATACCAAGAATCAATACGCTAAATAGACATGGTTTTTTAGACTCTTAGGATGACCTGCTCTAATACCTTTTTTGTCATTCTTGGAATCCCATTAAGGAGGAGAGGCACTAGGAGCTGTAAAGGCCCGAGAGTGCCAATCTATGACCTTGTACGTCTCGTGCATTAAATATGATAACCAAAGGTGTAGCTAAATATGGATATAATAAATTAATGAGAATAAACCATGTAGACAAGCAAAAAACTATATATATAAGACTTAGTCGTTGGTACCACAACATCTAAAAGACAAGACAGTACCATGCTTAACTTTACATTGGTCTACAAAGACTCTAAAGATACATAAATTTAGTTAAAGTTGGGATAAACCCCCTCCTTACTCTTTACTACTGTACAATACCAAGACCTATGTGACAGACTCAAAAAGCCTCGAATCAATTTCGAGCTCACCAATATCCGCCGGATATCTTGTGCTCCTGTTAAGAAGATGTATTAGATGAGGCACCTATGCCTGTAACATGAAATGCAGGTCCCCATAAGGGATGTCAATAAAAAAATGTGTAAATAATAGTAAGGTTAAAAGTAACTACACATGATGCAAGAGCTCAATTGAAATTAGATACATGTGTATATATGATTCTAGTAGGACACCCTTATATATACTTGTAGGATCAAGTACATTACATTTTTTCTTCATCCTACCTTTCTTACTTTATAATATTTGTAAGCCATATGATATAAATGAATACCTGATAAGTGCTAAATAAACAAATTAGGATCAACCCATGCTAGTGTTACGCCCCAGAATTGCCACCAATATATAGAAAGATTGGGATCGGCCCATGCTAGGCTTTCATCCTTTAAATGCCACCCATATCTAAAGGTATCAGGATCAACCCATGCTAAGCTTACTCCCCTGAGCTTCTACCTGTTTAATTCAAATTTGCGTTACTTTATTTATTTAATCTTTGAGATTGTTACTTTGTGGTCATACTATTCTTGAACTTTGGAACAATAATCTACCAATAAGAGACATGTGAATACACTCTTAACACAATAACAATGAGGTAGGGAGTAGTTTGAACACAAATAGAATATTTAAGAGATAAAAATAACACATGGGTTTTATTAGACTTAAAAGAGAACTCCTAAAACTTGCTAGTGAAAGTAGACATACAGACTTGATAATAAGCACGTATTAAGGTATTTAATCATATTAGAGGGTAGGTACAAGGTCATTATCTACATGGGGGATCATGTACTGCATCTATGTATCTTTTCTATAGGAGAACTTTGGAAGCCTACTTTATAACACGTGTTGGATTTCATGCCAAAAAATATGAAATAGAGCATGCCTTACATACCTTACTGTACAACTCCAATATTAACCCAAATCAACATCTCGCCTTTTTGACCACTTATCTAGAATAAAGTACATGGTAAAACTAGTATTAGTAACTAACCAACACATTTGGACTACTTAACTTTACCAAAATAGTAGCTGGGAAATAAACCCATAATATATCAAATCAATGGTGTTATTTTAACTCTTTTCTCCTCTAATAATATCTACATACCATGCATATTCTTATAAGATCCATTGAAAGAACCTTGTCTTTATTACACCCTCAAAATAATACACAAAATTTAATGTGCAGTAAACATATACCAAATTTAGTTTGATGGTATACCACACCATCCTTCTTTTATATTTTAATACAAACTAGTCACACTATTCCCCAACATCAACCCGAAAGTTTCCAACATATACACATAAAACGGTCCACAAAACAGCCCCAAATTTCCTTTATCATAGAAACCAAATATTAAACACATCATACCTTGAGTTTTTAATAACAACATATCCACAATTCTTTACCCAAACCCATACATAACGAGGATAAAATATGGCAGTCACCTTACCTCAATTTTTTGTAACTTATCCTTTTAACTTGAACTCTTTAAGAACTTGAACTTTCCTTCACACTTTAAACCATAGAAGAAAAGACAGTCTCTTAATAACAAAGAAAACTAAGCAGTTAGCTTATTTTATATTCTGCCTTGTCCTTATAATTAAGCATGAATAATATGTTTTCCTAATCTTCCATGGGAGATTAAACTAAACCATTAGTTTTTTCGTTTACCTTGGATTGCAAAGGTGAGGGTTTTTTCAAGAACCCTAGAGGAGAATTAGGGCTACTCCTTGCTGTTTTAGAGAAAAGTAGAGAGAACTTATGAAATATGATCCTTTTTTATGAGTTAGAATTAAAGGAAATGACCAGCAACTTGACCTTATAAAGGCCTAATTTTTGCTATCTTGTAGTAGCATTTTGGACCTCAAATTGGTCAAAGTAGGTGATGGACCTACATAAGTAGATCAAGCTTCTCAAAAGGTCAAAGAAGGTGATGCACCTATTTGCTTGATTCTTTGTTGGGTTCAATTATATTGAGCCATGACAAATTTTGAGTTTTGGAATCTTTCTCCATTTTTTTCTCATTTACTTAATTTGGGACACTAAGTAACTTTAAACATCATATTCAAATACTAGTTTACGATCCCAAGTTAAATAATTGTATCGATATTAACTAGGTCACGTCATATTAAAATATAAGGGCAATATCTAGAAACCCATTTACACCATCAAAACTTGCATAAAAATCTAGTCCATCACCTATATCACAAGGCTATATTAGGGTCCACGTAAGTAGAACAAGTAAACATAAAATACTGTGTATTACACCAAATATTTTGGATTATTTTGGTATAGGATGGATTTTAGAATAGTGGCCCTTAGTATGGGGCCTATATTTCATCAAAATGACCCCAAATGAAAATTTCAATGGAACTGTTGAGTTTGGAATACAGAATTTGATAGGGTAGCATTATTTATTTGTGCTCATGAGATTCCAAATAAATCTCAAAAAGATGATAGAAACTTGGCAAAAAGTAAGTTCAGTTGGGGCATGGACTCAGCTGGTGTAGCTGCTTAAGCTGACCTTTGCATGCTTAAGCAGTGGTATTTTTAGAGACCAAGGATGGTCTCTAACATATAACTTTAATGGAGGCCATATCTATTTATCGAATGTTGCCTTACCAATGTGTTGTTTATTAAAGTCTAAGTCGGCCAGGGCAGGTGTCGCTAAAGCGACCCTGTGCCACTTTGGCAATCAAGTAACCACTTAAGAGGTAACTATAGGGGCATTAAATTCTCCCCTTTATCCCGTTTTCTCCAAGTTCCAAGAGAATAAAAGCCCTAGAGATCATAGAGAATTAGGAGATTAATTCTTTGGTGATTGTGGGGTGTTGATGAGTTCAAAAAAATCATTTCTTCATCGTAATTCTTTTAAGTTCCATCTAATTCTTAATTTAATTCTCCAATTCATTCATAAATCCCCAGTTTATTGAAGGGGTGCATTGAGTGTCATTTGAGCTCAAAATTTACTCATTCTTGAGGGTAAATGATCCTTGAGCAAAGAAATGTGATGATGGTTTTGATATTATGATTATGCAAGTGAGCCCTGCATGAGGTTTTGACTCAATTTTAGACCTAAAGTATTAAAATGAAATATGAGTATTATTATTCTCGTATTAATGTGGAGATCACTATTTTGATAGTGTGGTATCGTGCAGAGGGTTCTCGAAAGTTAAAATCTCCAATTCAGGGGACTTTACCGGGTATTCTTTAGAATCTAGGTAGGATAGACTTAATATCCTCTTATATTGAGCTTAATTATGATATTGTTATGATATTATGCTAGCTTTGGATTGGAATCTTAGGACTTGGAGGTATATTTAGTGAAATTTGAATTACTTAGCCGATTAGTAAGCCGTATTTAGGAAGATTGACATAACTACCCATACCTTAGATTAAATTTCTATCTTAGGACTTAATGAGACTTATGAAGCACATTGTAGTGAAATTTTGGAACCTTAGTCTATATTGAGGTAGAAATTGACTTAGAATGAATTTTTGAGGTTAGAAGTGGTCCCCTTCGAACCACTTTAGGTCAAGATGATAATTAGCTCCTTGTAGACTTAGGAGGTTTCATCCGTCATTCAATTTATATTCTTGAGATCGAGGAGTATTTAGACATAATCAACCTACTCTAGGTTTCACCTTAGATTTATTAAGACTGGTTCGAGTCTGATAATTATGGTATTAAGACTGGTTTAAGTTCGACATCTACGCTAATATTATTTTGGTGTTGAGTATGGTATTCATGATATTATTTTTGGTTCAAGTCCAGTTTGTGAGATATAATTTTTGTTTCGAGTCCAGTTTGTGAGATATAATTTTTGTTTCGAGTCCGGTATTCATGATATTATTTTTTATTTAAGTTTGACATATGAGATGCTATTTCTAATTTGATTTTGATATTGAAAGGACTCATGATGGTTATAGAACTAGATTGAGTTTGATTTTTATGGTATGAGGGGGATCTACGGTTAAGTTTTGAGGTTGTGATATCTTATGAGTGATACTATAGTATTTCCTTCTTTATTGCATCATCAGTTTTATGGGTGCCCAATTGGGTTATTTATTCTTGTTTGTGTCTTCTGGGATATGGGGACCTAGTTATACTATAGTTAGTCATGTTCTCTTTGATGTTATTTACTTATTTTTTACTTTCAGTATTTGAAGCACTATTCTAGGCTTTCTCTTTTACTTGATTTTAGTTTATTATCTCATATTTTATTGTACCTATATTATGATTTAAACCAGTCGGTCGATGATACCTATAGTGTACCCATTGTTTAGATACTCATGCTGCACTTTTATATTTTTTGGTGCAGATACGAGTACTAGCTATCGCTGTTGATGTTGTCTTAGTGCATATACTTTCTATTCTTTGTTTTTTGATTTACTAATTAATATGTCTCTCTTTATCTAATTTTAGGCCTTTAGCAAGGTAAATTCTCAAAATGAAAAAAACAAAAGTGGAGGCATCAGATAGACCTATTAATTTTGCAAGAGTATGTTTAGCATTAGTAATATTTAGTGGACACACTAAAAATCTGACTTTCGATTTCTTTACTTTGTCAAAATGTATTAATGTCTATTTTTACTTTATTTTGATATTGTTTACAACATGCAACCAAAGAACATAACGAGGAAAAATCACAATCTAAAATGTTTAGTACAACTCATAAAAAGACTGAAAAAGAAGTTTGGGTAGTAAGCCAAATTGTAATAGTATCCCATTTTTGTGCTACATTCTTCTTTTTTTTCTTCTTTGCTAGACTATTCACTGGAAGTGACAATTTTTTTTCAATTCTTGATTGGAGTCACTACTCTATTTTCTAGGAGGTGATGTGTAATTTTTTCATTTCTTGATCGTAGTTACAAGATGTTGGTTTTTATTAAAAATGTTAAACAAATAGGAGATTTGATTTGATAAATGTTTCTTGTACACTTTTTGTGTGAATTATCCAACACCATCCTTTGAATTTGTCACCCACTTTACAGGTCAATAGATATACTCTTGTCCTAGTGTAGGACTCTAGAAGTTGTTTTCATAATTTGATTTTATGAGTCATGATGGCACCTATATTATCCCATCAGTAGGTAAGACAAACCGCAACTCAAAACTATAAGTAATGGACTAGTTGGTGGAAAATAGCATAAGTACCAGAATCACAGAAGTAATTAGGTTACAAGAGTTGAAATATAAGGATAAAATCATAATTGAACATAAATAAGGAAAAAAATAACATTATTCCACAACCTAGTAAGATTGGTATAAGAGCCTCTAGAAAAATAACACGAGTACTATAAGTGTCAAATATATAATAGTCTCGAATAAAAAGGCCATCCCAAAATAAGAAGGAGAGAAAGTTAGCTCCGGCTATAAAAACTCACCCTATCTTCAAACTTCAACCAACCACTAATACATGTCAACAATGGAAACTAGTACTCAAATCCACATCAAAAGGATGAAGAAGTGTAGTATGAGTACCAAAGCAATGGGTATTTAGTAGGCATCATCTGTCGCTTAAGCTAAATCAAAATATAAGTACAATGAGAGGTAAGATAATAAGCTAATTCAAGGAAAAGGGAAAACCTAGAATCAAGCTCCATATACTGAAAGTAAACATCCATGTCAATAATGTCAAAGAGAACATAAATAACAAAAGTATAATGGGCCCCCATAAACTGAGAAGATAAAACAAGAGCAAATAATCCATACGAGACCTAATAAACCCAATTAAAGCAATCAACAAGATGTAATGATAGTAAGTACCCAAATATCTAAATCTCAAAACCGTAATCGTGGATCCTCTCATACGATAAACATCGTACTATAAATTGTACCACAACCATCGTAAGTAATCTCTTAATGTTGAACTCAAACCAAAAATAGTATCTCACATGCCAGACTTGAACCAAAAAAATATCAAGAATATCAGACTTGAACTAGAAGTAATATCATGATAAATGCCGGACTCAAACCAATTTTAATATCTAAATTGCCAAACTCGAATTAGTCTTAATGAATTCCAAGAATAAGACTAAAATAAGTCAGAATACATCTAAACTCTATTCAAGCTTAGGAATGTAGATAAGATGATGAAAGAAAGCCTATTGAGTCTACAATGAGATAATAGTGACCTTGACCTAAAGTGGAGTGGATGGGCCCTCTTCTAACCCCAAAAGTCATTTCTAAGGCAATATCTACCCTGAACTAGACTAAAGTTCTAAAATCCTTCTATAAGGTGCTTCATAAGTATCATTAAGTACTAACATAAGAATTCAATCTAAGGAACGGGTAGTAGGTTAAATCCACCTAAATACATCTAATTAATTAGTTAAATAGTCTAAATTTTGCTTAGCGTACCACATGTTTGTCACGGCCCAATTTACGAGTCATGATGGCGCCTACTAAATCCTGCTAATAGTTAAGTTGAACCATATCATGGAGAAATGCCTCATAAAGGACGAATTAGGCAATGCAACGCAATAAATAAGCAATGTAATAGAGATAATCTAAAAGGTAGCTGGTACGCCCAAACTACACCTCTCTTACGAGAGAGTAAATGGTTGTTGTCAAATATATAACCCAACTAGGTTGGGGTCAAATCCCACAGGGAATATGATGTTGATTATGTTGTATGCAGATTAGTTGACTATTAATCGTTCATTTCTGTAAAATAAATAGGGGGATTTGATTCAGTTCACAAATTAATGGTTTCAGTTTAACAAGATGAAATAAATGTAGTAGTATTCAAATTTAGAGAAAGAGCAAGCTAGGGTTATGTCCACCTTATAGTTGTCAATACTTTCTAACTATGGGTGTTACGAATTCATACATGCATCATGTTTATAGAGAAATGTATTGTATTTAATAACATAATCCTAGTGTTTCTCAACCATCAAGGACTAATTCACTTTAGTTCTCTCGAATCAAAAGCATTTACCAAAAACAATATGAAATCTCCAAGTAGTTAATCCTGCTAAGGCATTAACTTATGAAATAGGGGTTGGTAATCATATTTTCTTGTCACTACTTTCTTTTCGAACAACAACCTTTATTTTGAACAAGTTGCATTTTAAGGCATATCCTCTATGTTTCCAACCATGAGAATTCAATATAAGCAAAGAGAGTATGATATAAACAAGTCAATGCATAATGAATTCAAAACCCAAAGTAATAGATTGTATGCTTCAAGGCTTCCATAACCCTAGCTAATAAACTTAACTACTCATTAATAAAATGAAAATCATCATAAATATATTCATCATACCAAAAACTAGAAGACGATCTTGGTGTGCGAATGGTGAAAGTAAGAGAGAAGAAATGTTTTTCTCTCTCGCCACCCTAGCCGCTATTCTCCTCTCTCTGAATAATACAGAATAATTTAATCCTGAATAAAAATTCAGCATTAAGCCTTCTAATAATTTCTTCTCTCATAATTGCCTTCTAGGTCCCTGAACTAATTATAATTGACAAACTGATCTTGGACATAGTTTCTAGGTGCCACATTTGGTTCAGGTTGCTACTCTCTCTTGTGTCATATGCCATCCGCATTCTATAGTCCCATAATGTCTTCATCTACCTCATTAATGCCTGAAATCATGCTAATCACATCGGTTAGCTCAATTACATAGAAGTAGAGTAAAAACATAAGAAACTAGGCACTTTGTTCTCTAAACATAGCTAAAATATGGATAAATTATAGTGCTTAGGCGTACAAATACACCCAAGATCACCAACCCACACTTAAAGCTTTGTTTGTCCTTGAACAACATATCCATTTATACATACTACACAAGCCTTAGCACCCACAAAGGAAGACAAGATACTCAAATAGGCTCACACAACAATTATGAACAAGAAGTAGATTCAGGAATCATTACTAGAGACAACCTACCCTCAAGAATAGACTCATTAAGTTAGTGATTTCATGCATATCATTTAAGAATAGAAATTATATAAATTACCCAACCTTCATCAAACATGTGCCCTCACAACAAGAAAATTTCCCATAATCACACACAATTATGCAATTTCTAACAAAATGGGTACAAGAATCAAGTTGCGCTCACTCTCACAAAGAATTCTCAAATTACAACTGATGACCATATGCTTGCCCTTAGTGTAATACTCCACTAATATTAGAATGCTAAGATTAGGATTAAATAGGTCTTTTACGGGTTGTAATGCAGGCTAAAGGATGGATAGGAACTATTTTGGCCATAAATAGTGACTATCTTCCCTAAGCACTTTAATACACTACATTATGCAATCAAGATCAATCTCTAACAACCAATTTCCACTTCTGCTAGCTTCATAGATTTGCTTTTCACCCCAACTCGTTAAGCTTAATTAATAACACTATGGTGGGAGTATGCAACCCTTTCAAATATTTTTCTTTTTTTTTTGCACCCTTTTCACATTATGCACCCCTATAATAGCAACCCTCAACTTAGGCAATTTGCCTTAGTTGAGGTGCACAATTTCTAAGAAGGACCAGGGCCAAAACAGGTTTATTGTAACATTTTCGGGATAAAATTTTGAATTTTTTTAACAACTTTAGCTACTCCCAACCACATCAATTTCTCATGCCAATAACTAGACTTTGGGGCATCAATTTCACCTTTTTCCTCTTATTGTTAAACTCCTAACTCACATTGATTTTATATTAAAGAGCTTAGGAGCTTTTGGATCAAATTACGATCTATTAAAGAATGGATTAGGCTACATATCAGGCTAACAAAAGAACAAGCTAAAGGCTCAACGGGGATAGCTAAGATAATGTACAAAGGTAGGTCAAAAGAAGGTATGAAAAATGGCTATCAAAGAAATGCCTAAATCATATCCTAAACTCACAATCATTATTTCGCTTTGCATACACACCAGGCAAGTTCTAGCATCAGTCGCAATAAGAAATATACAACAGTCTTACACACTCATGGCATATGGTCAACTCAGTAAGGAGCATTATAGATTCTCGACCGAGCAATTACCTAAATTTAATTAAAACCAACAATTACAACAAGAGTCACAGCTAGAGCCTAGATGTTTCAAATATAATGATCCATCATATACTTATGTTATCATGTCATGTGATCCACAAGAGCAGTTACATGTAATTGAAAGACTACTTTTCGCTTAAGACGGTCGTCATCCATCCATCATCGAGAAAAGAACCTAATTATGACTAAATAACTAACAAAATGAACAAAATAACTAATCCTATGTAGAAGTATACTAAGGAGAAGGTTCTATTTTGTTACAAAACAAGTAGCAAAGTACCCAGCCATCGCACACTTAAGCTCAGCACTGTCCCCAGTACAAATAACAAAATAAAGAACCTGGCTAGTAGCACTTCTCATCCATATTAGGAGTCATGCCACCTACATGGAGTTCATCATTGGAACCATTTTTCCAATACTCATCACATCACCCATATCATCCATTTTAGTCACACATAATCAAGTTAACTTTAATTAAGATGGAGATGGTGTAGTCACCACCCCATACTTAATTTGTTAGTATAAACCAATTAAGTGTTTTTATCCGGTACTCAGACTTCACCAACATACACTTTGACATTGTGCATCAACATTAGTCACAGTATAATTCATTCACTTCAATTCCCCCAATTCTATTTCAATAGAGCACTTTTTGAACAGAATCATGCTCTACACTTTCAACCATATCAAGATATACAAAATGCCATCACTTTTACAATATCACCATGGCAAGAATTTAATTCATAATCCTTAATAAATCACTTAGCTAAACATAGATTCACAATAACTAATGATTAAGAAAGTAAAACTTACCTTAAAGATGAAAGTTCGGTGAATAAAAAGGAAAATTCTTGAGATAGTTAATGTTGAAAGACAAAGAGAATGGTGAGAGCAATCTTATGCAGGTTAGGGGTGAAATAAGGATGACTTTGGGACTTCATGGTGTGGATTCTATTAAAGGGTGAGATTTTTATCGAGTTGATCCAATAAAAAAATGGAATATTAGGCAAAACTTACATTGATAGGCGGCGCCCATGAAATCGCTTAAGCATAAGTGGGCAGCGCCTAACCTATCACCTAAGTGAGGCAGTGAGCATAGGCAATGGTATAAGCGCCACTTAACCTCTGCCTATGTTGACATAGGCGGCGCCTAAGATATCGTCTATGTTGATATAGGCAGCGCCTAACCTATTGCCTAAGTGAGGCAGTGAGCATAGGCAATTTATAATGCGGTGCATATCTAATGACACACCTTAAGATGTGCGGCGTATTGTGCATTGCATAGTTGGTCCAGTGAGCATGTGCGATGGGATATGCGGCTCACTCTTGGTTGAAAAGGTCCATACCACGGGGGCTTTACCCCCGCATCCCTGTTGAGTCAGTAGTAGGCTTCGGGATCGGACCTATCGACCCGATCCCTACGCTTTTACCACAGACCTCATTGAAACTCACAAAAATAAGTTGTACCGCAAAAAATTTAGGGTTGAATTAACATAATTGAGGGCACAACTCTAATACAAATCATGACTCGAGCCTTAACAATTGGCCATTCCAATTTACCTGTAATATTCCCATTACTCCTAAACTTACCACCTTTGTTATGGCTCAATTCAAAATTGACTTTGGTGCCAATCATCTCCTTAGTACTTCATACACCTAAACTTAATCAAAAACAACAAAAATGATTAGAAGGATGGGTTGCCTCCCACCAAGCACCTAATTTAGTGTCACGACATGACCCAATCAACTTTTTCTTTCACCTTGAGGATATGAATTTCACCTCCAACATCGCATCCATTTTTTTACCTCACTCATATGGGGGTGGTGCAGAAATTAAGAAGTCGAGTAATTGATGATGCAAGGTGAAAAACTCTATCTTAAAGTGAGGTGTGTTTTTATGTTGCTTATCAAGTGTAAAATAAAGAATATAGGATTCTTGGTCCTCATCTTCACACTCTTTCACTATTTTTTATGATTCCACGGACAAGATATCATCTAAACATAATGTGGAAAAATTCTTCAAGTGAGGCCCAACTAATTCTACTTCAAAATTCACACTATCTACTACACACTTACTTTTACTCACCTTCTCGATATCTTTTCTTAGAATTGGGCTAGAGTCTTTATTAGAGATTTTCTTGGTTTTTTATTTTGACTCTCGCACCAAGTCCTCAATCTTGGCATTGTCTCTCATGGTTGGTTCGGTTGGTTGGGAAGTCGCTGAGGGTTGCTCAACATCAATATAGGGTTCTAGCTCCTTATCTTCACACTTTTCTGTTATATTAAATGATTCCATAGACAAGATATCATCTAAGTATAATGTAGAAGAGTGTTTTGAATGATTGACCTCTATATCTATCTCCTCATGAATGATTGTCCTCATTCCTTGATGTATATCACATACGATATCGTATGTTTCTTCCTGGAGATCCAACATTTATTGAAACAAAGCTTCAATACCACTCTTTTTGGTATTTCATTCTTCCTTTTCTTGACCATAAGACCTGTTAAACTCAAAATTTGGTACGCCCAAACTACACCTCTCTTACGAGAGAGTAAGCGGTTGTTGTCAAATATATAACCTAACCAGGTTGGGGTCGAATCCCACAGGGAATATGGTTCTAATTAAGTTGTATGCAGATTAGTTGGCTTTAATCATTCATTTTCGTAAAATAAATAGGGAGGATTTTATTCAGTTCACTAATTAATGGTTTCAGTTTAACAAGATGAAATAAATGTAGTAGTATTCAAATTCAGAGAAAGAGCAAGCTAGGGTTATGTCCACCTTATAATTTTCAATACTTTCTAACTATGGGCGTTACAAATTCATACATGCATCATGTTTACAGAGAAACGTATTGTATTTAATAACATCATCCTATTGTTTCTCAACCATCAAGGACTAATTCACTTTAGTTCTCTCAAATCAAAAGCGTTTACCAAAAACAATACAAAATCTCCAAGTAGTTAATTCTGCTAAGGTATTAACTTATGAAATAGGGGTTGGTAATCCTATTTTCTTGTCACTACTCTCTTTTCCAAAAACCAACCTTTCTTTCGAATAAGTTGCATTTTAAGGTATATCCTCTATGTTTGCAACCATGAAAATTCAAGATAAGCGAAGAGAGTATGATATAAACAAGTCAATGCATAATGAATTCAAAACCCAATGTAATAGATTGTATGTTACAAGGCTTCCATAACCCTAACAAATAAACTTAGTTACTCATGAATAAAATGAAAATCATCATACCAAAAACTAGAAGACGATCTTGGCGTGCGAATGGTGAAAGTAAGAGAGAAGAAACATTTTTCTCTCTTGCCACCCTAAGCCGCTATTCTCCTCTCTCTAAATAATACAGAATAGTTGAATCCTCAATAAAAATTCAGCATTAATCCTTTTAATAAGCTGTTCTCTCATAATTGCCTTCTAGGTCCCTAAACTAATTATAAATGACAATTGGTCTTGGACATAGTTTCTAGGTGCCACATTTGGTCCAGATTGTAGTTTCTAGGCACCACATTTAGTCCAGGTTGCTACTCTCTCTTGTGTCATATGTCATCCACATTCCATAGTCCCATAATGTCTTCATCTACCTCATTAATGCCTAAAATCATGCTAATCACATCGGTTAGCTCAATTACATAGAAGTAGAGTAAAAACATAAGAAACTAGGCACTTTGTTCTCTAAACATAGCTAAAATATGGATAAATTATGGTGCTTAGTCATATAAATACACCCAATATCAGTATCCATGACTTAGAAAACCATCCAACGATCCGATAGAGCCAGTACAAGAACTACTATAAATATAACCCAAGTTCTAAAATAGTCAATACAATCCTGTCTCAAAACTAAAGACTAGACATAAATAGATAGAAAAAAATGGGCAACTTCAACTCTGAAAGGTCACCCTATCTCTGAAATCAACCACAACACGATCATCAAATTAGGTACATTAACTAGTTCTTGGATCTGCACCAAAAAGGTACATCATGATGTGAATATGATAAAATGTAAGATAACATAACTAATTCAAGGTAAGAAAAATAACTCCAACATCATTCTATCAAAAATAATTAACTAAACCAAAATGATGAGATAAAACTCATGCAATTATAACTACAAAATTGGCCCTCATAAGTTAATAAGTACAGAAAAGTAAATAACCCTATGCAGGACCCAATACGCCTAAAGGGTACATTTAAAGATTGTATAATCTAATCCCCCATCATCTACCAAATCTTGTAGTACAAATATAATCTATCCATATCATGCCACATTACAATAGTGTAATACCCCACCATATTCTAGACGAGTTTCCATCTATTCGTCCCATGTTTAGAAGTCCCAAAACCATTTAATTCATACTAAGTACCAGTGACATGGCTATTTTAAGACCCCACGATATTGAAAATTTTATTTTTCGCCTTTATGAGTTTGAAACATTTATTTATGAGTTAAAATATTCTTAGGGATGTTACAAGGGTCATCCGAGAGAGTTTTAAAATTTTTGGAAGGGGTTAGGGGTATTTTTGGACCATGTAGGAAGAGTGCCTCTGCTATTTAGACATGCCACAAATACTGGCCCTCTAAAATACACAGCGTGTAATGGGGGTTAGTCTCTGTGACACATTCCATAGAACAAAGGCCAGTCTCTATGATAGGCTCCGTGCCAAGAGGCTGTGAAATCTTATAACATCATTTAAAGGTTAAAGGGGCATTTTTTTTTTCCCCTCACCCTAAAAACCTAATTGACGTCTTAAAACCAAAGAGGGGCATTATTTACCTATTCTTCATCAGTTAATAATACTCAAAATCATCCCATTCTTAAGAACACTAATGTCAAAGATTTTCCCAAGAATTAATCATTCAAGGTCCCAATTCTAAGTTTTCTTCAACGATTTAAGCAACTCAGGTATGTGGGATATTCATCAATGGGGTTCCTTCTACCCATTGAGTCCCAAGAACCCTTTTTTTTATTCAAGTGTAAATCTTTTCCCTACTTTATGAAATATTAATGTTAAGTATGAAATTACTCAAATTGTTCCTAATAGTTTTGAATAAGAACTATGACTTTGTGTTTCCCCAAGTGAATTGTACTTTTACATGTTTTATAATCTCAGTCACCCACATCATGTTTAGTTGATACCATGTCAATTTCTTAAGTTATAAAATAAACCACGTGATCATGTTGTTCTCATAAGTTTAACATATTCTCGTACTCATAATCATGAATTTCATTATTTTACTGAAATATACTATCTTTTGGGGGTTTATGAATCTTGAATTCCCTTATAGTATTTTGAATAATGTTATTATATTTAAAGTATTATTAAGTGCTGGAGGGTTATGAACACTCTATACCTATATGTTTACATATGTTTTAGATTTTTAAGTTTTAAGTCAGTTAGATCATGATTTTATCATCATATTCATGTTGAGCAATTATCAGTTGTCAGTCCAGTTAACTTAAATTAGTACCAGTGTTAGTTCAGTTGGAAGTAGGATTTAGCACCGACCGAACCTAGGGATGAAGGCTCATCCACTAGTAGAGGATTGAGACCTTTTGTACCAGTCTCTTAGTTTTTTAACTATGTATCCAACATAAGTTATGAGATATCACCCACCAATAGAGGACTGTCACTCTCTTAGGGGTTACTCGCTATTAGAGGAATTACACCCTAGTTCTTCAAGACATCAACCTCGTGGATCCATATCATTAGGCATATGTTAGTACCTATGGAAAGGTACTGACACCCTTCCAACTGGGGATATAGGTTGGACCACAATCAACTCAGATTGGGGCATGTCAGTTACATGATATCTCCCGTAGTCTCAATCAATATTTTGAGTATGTCATCTTAGGTTTTCATAGCCAAGTGTGTAACTATCAGCTATTCATTTATCAGTTATTCAGCTATTTAGATATTAGTTATTCACTTATTCATATCATGTCAATACATGTTTATGCTTGGTCTTGCATTTATTTTACATATTCATGCACTCATGCTCAACATTTCTATGTATTCTAGTTAGTCCATATATAATATACTAGTAAATTCAAAGTACTGACCGCATACTCTTTTATGCATTATGTTGTCTTATAATTAGGTCCAGGCACTCAGTCCATCAATCACCCTTAGTCAGCTCTATACCCCTCAATAACAGTTGTGGTGAGTCCTCATCATTTGACAAAAAGTATTTATAGTTACTTTTGGTATTTCCTTTATTTCAATTAGTCGAAGTTAGTTGGGGGCTTTTCCTATAACTCTTCATGTCTTAGAGGCCTTTAGATATTCAAATATTTAGACAGTCAAACTTGTTTTCAGTTTTATCAGCAGTGTTAGACATGTTAAGTATTGTTTCAGTAGTATATCTTAACAGTATTTGATCAGTTTAGTTTCCACATATGATGTTCTAGTATTCTTTTAATTCTATGCTCATAGTAGTTACCAGATCATGAGTTAACTTGGGGTCACTTGTGGCCTTAAGCACCGTATTTCGACTATGGGCTAGTCTCAGGTCGTGACAAAACTTGTTATCAAAGTCTAAGGTTTTAAAGTGACCTAGGGTCTCTGAAAGCCATGTTGAGTAGAGTCTTTTGCATGGGTGTGATTCACACTATACTTATGGGCGAGGGGCTATGAAGTATTTTAGGAAGTTTTCATTCTTTTAGTATTCATATTGTGCGAAAGAGTGTGAACTCTATTGAATACCCTCTTCTAACTCGTCCTTCATCCATTTACAAAAAATAACTCCCAAAATAAATAATGAAAGGAGGAATGGAGATCAGCTTACACCGCCACCTGTTCAAGAAGACCCTTTGAATGAACATATTTCCCGTGCTGAATTCAGGACCGCTTTCACTATTTTGGCCTAGACTGTGGCTGCTCAAATAACCATAAGGTTGTTGCCCCAGTCAATCCAGTAGTGAGCATGGTAGAAACTAGGACCCGAGACTTCACTTGAAGGAATCCTCCATTATTTTCTAGATCCAAATATAAAGAGGATCTGTAGGTGAATGGTGTGCAAAAAGTGATAGATTTTATGGGTGTTACCTCTAATGAGAGTGTTGGTTTAGCTTCTTACCAATTGTAAGGAGTGGATCATACTTAGTTCAAGTAGTGAAAGAAGGACAGAGGTATTGAGACGAGGCCTACAAAATTAGAGGAGTTTGCTATGACCTTCTTAGATAGTTTTTCCCACTCAAGTTGATGAAGGACAAAGTGAAAGAGTTTATAAATCTGAAGAAGGGTAACATGAGTGTGAAGGAGTACTCACTCAAGTTTATCCAATTGGGCTCTGAATATGGTAGCTAATTCTAGGGATAGAATGAGTAAGTTTGTGTCTAGGGTTTCAAAGGATATGGTTAAGGAGTGCAGAATAGCTATGTTGGTTAAGGAGATGGACCTTTCTAGATTGATGGTCCATGCTCAGTAGATTGAGGAGGCGAAGCTCAAGAATAAGGAAAGGGAGAATAAAAAGGCCAGAATCGGTGGCTTTAACTTCTCACAGCAAAGGTCTGATAGTGAGAATCATTCCCAGTTTTGCCAAAAATTTTTAGATCCATCCTTATCTTCAACTAGTGTGCCACTACCTAAGTTCAGGTAAGCTGATAGGGATAGTGCATAGGATCTAAGTCCCAGGGGAGTGTGAATAGTGGTCATACCAATATGTTTTGCAGAAGATGTGGTAGGAACCATCAGGGAGAGTGCCGGGTAGGCAGTAATATGCATTTTGGATGTGGCAAGCTAGGCCACAAGATCAGGGATTGCTCAAAGGTTGACCAAAAGGGAAATGATTTTTGTCAATAGGATCAGTTTAAATTTTCATCAGATTCAGCAGGTCGTCCAACTCAACAATGTACCACCTCCAGTGCCACCAGTGGTCAGCGTCAGAACTAACTTTATGCTCTCTAAAATCGACAGGATCAGGAGAGATCACCTAATGTGGTTACATGTACATTATAAGTCTTCCATATTTATGTTTATGCATTGTTAGACCATGGAGCTTCACTTTTTTTGTGACTCTTTATATTGCTGTAGACTTTGGTGCTAGTCCCAAAATCTTAGCAGACCTCTTCTCAGTGTCTACCCCAGTGGGTAGTTCTATTACATCCAGATGGGTATACAGAAATTACCAGGTCATATTGTATCAGAAGTCACTTCAATTGATCTTATGGAGTTAGAAATGACAAATTTTGATGCCATTTTCTTCAAGGATTAACTCCACTCGTGCTATACCTCAATTTACTATAGAAATAGAATAGTCCAGATCTAGTTTCCTAATGAGCCCATTATAAAATAGAGGGGTAGTACTGCAATGCTTTTAGGCTGATTTGTTTCATACCTTAAGGCAAGAAATATGATTTCCAAGGGAAGTATTTACCATTTTCTTCGAGTCAAGGACTCGAATTCTAAAACTCTGAGTCTTGAGTTATTTCCAGTAGTGAATGCATTTCCTAAAGTGTTCCCTAAAGATCTTCCCAGAGTTTCTCCTGAGAGAGAAATTTACTTCAAAATAAATCTCCTTCCAAATACCCATAATATCTCAATTCCACCTTACAAAATGGATCCACCTTAGCTTAAATAATTAAAGGATTAGTGGAAAGACCTCCTAGATAAGGGTTTGATTAAGCCTAGTGTATCTCAATGGGTTGATCCAGTTCTCTTCATGTGCAAAAAAGATGGTTCCCACAAAATATGCATTGACTATCATCAGTTGAACAGTGCACAATCAATAATAAGTATCCTCTCCCTAGGATAGATGACTTGTTCAACCAACTTTAATGTTTAAGCTATTTCTGAAATATTGACATCATATCTGGCTAGTATCAGCTTAGAGTCAGGGAATGTGACATCCCAAAGACAACCTTCATAACTCGATATAGTCACTTTAAATTTCTAGTTTTGTTGTTTGGACTAACGAATGCTTTTTCAACTTTTATGGACTTGATGAATAGGGTTTTCAAGTAGTACATGGACATGTTTATCATAGTCATCATAGATGATATCCTGGTCTATATTTGTAGTGAAGTTGATCATGTAGACCATTTAGAATAGTATTGAAGACCCTTAAGGATCACCAATTATTTGCAAAGTTCAGCAAGTACAAATTCTAGTTGAGATCAGTAGCTTTCCTTGGTCACATAATTTATGGTCATGACATTTGAGTTGATACTAAAAACACCAAAATAGTGAGAAACTGGCCTAGACCTATCTCTCCATTAGATATCAGGAGTTTCTTAGGTTTAGTTGGTTTCTACAAATGGGTTTTTGAAAGATTTTCTTTTATTAATCCTTCCATATCTCGACTAACTCTAAAGAACGTCAAATTTTAGTTGTCAGATTCCCATGAGAAAAGTTTTTAAGAGTTAAAGACTCAACTCACTTCTGCTTCAGTATTGACTCAACAAGAGGGCAGATGGGTTTGTAGTGCATTATGATGCTTCTAAAGTATATCTTGGTAATGTATTAATGAATCAAAGGTCATAGCCTATGCCCCTATATAGCTTAAACCCCACGAGAAGAATTACTTAATCCATAATCTTGAGTTGGGATGAGTTGTCTTTGCCTTAAGGATTTGGAGGAATTACCTTTACGGGGTTCATGTTGATGTGTTGAAAAATCATAAGAGTTTATATTATGTGTTTATTAAGTAAATATTTTTCCAAAAAATGGCTTGAAATGCTGAAAAATTAAGATATAAATGTGTTGTATATCACTCAAGTAAGTCTAATATAGTAGTCAATGCTCTTAGTAGAATGTCAATAGCAAGTGTTGGGCATGTTGAAGAGGATAAGAGAAAGTTAGTTTGTGAGGTTCATCAGCTTGCTAGATTAGGTGTTTGGTTGGTTGATTTGGCCAAAGGTAGTATATGGGTCATTGGTGGATGAAGTTTAAGTAAAGCAAGATAGGGATCCTATTTTAGTCAGGTTGAAGTAGGCGGTTCTAGATCAAAAGATTGAGTTTTTCACACAAGGAGGATATGGTCGGGTTCGTGGTCAGGGTAGGTTATGTGTTTTGAGTGTGAATAGTTTATGACAGCGAATATTAGTAGGACCGCATGATGCACAGTATTCAATTCACCTAGGAGCCACGAAGATGTACCGTGATTTACAGAAAATCTATTGGTGGAATGGTATGAAAAAAGATATTACAAAATTAGTGGATAAGTGTTCAAATTATCAACATGTTAAGGTTGAACACCAAAGGCCTAGTGTTACACTTCAGGAGTTCAGCATCCCCACATAGAAATGGGAAGTGGTGATGATGGATTTTGTGATAGGGCTACCTTGTACATGCCGTCAACATGATTTAATTGGGCTTATTATAGATAGAATGAGCAAGTCAGCACATTTCTTACCAGTTCATACTTTGTATCCAGCTAAGGATTATACTAGACTCTATATCAGGGAGTTGGTAAAGTTGAATGGGGTTCCGTTGACCATTATTTTAGATAAAGGTACTTAGTTTACCTACCATTTTTGAAGGCTTTTCAGAAGGGTCATTGTACCCAAGTTCATCTCAGTATGACTTTTCATCCTCAGACAGATTGTCAGGAAGAGTAGACGATTCAAATGTTAGAAGATATGTTGAGGACTTACGGGATTGACTTCAAAGGTAGTTTGGATGACCACTTACCTATAATTGAGTTTTATTACAACTATAATATCATTCTAGTATTCAGATGTCTTGATTTGAGGCTCTCTATGGAAGAGGGTGTAGATCTCCTATTGGTTGGTTTAAAGTAGGTGAGGATGATCTAATAGGGATACATTTAGTGTATGAGATGATAGAGAGTTTATTTAATCTGGGAAAGGTTAAAGACAGACCAGAGCCTACAAAACTCCTATGCTGATGTGAGAAGAAGAAATCTTGAGTTTGAGGTTGGTGACTTGGTTTATTTCAAAATTTAGCCCATGAAATAAGTGAAGAGGTTTGGTAAGAAGGGAAAACTTAGTCCTCGATATATTGGACCATAGAGGATTTTGAGCTATTTTGGAAAGATATCTTATGAGTTAGAGTTGCCTGTACATTTGGTATCAGTATATCCAGTGTTTTATGTTTCTTTACTAAAGAAATGCATTGGTTACCCAGCTTTTTTCATTCCTCTAGAGAGCGTGGATGCGAAAGATGGACTTTTTTATTAAGAAGTCTAAGTTGAGAGCCTTGATCGTTAGATTCATAGGCTAATGAATAAAGAAGTTACCTTGTTTAAGGTTTTATAGAGAAATTAGTCCGTTGAGGGAGCTACTTGGGAAGCAGAAGTAGATATGCAAACCAAGTATCCCAATCTTTTCTCTATGAATTCAGATTCATCTTGAGGTAATGGTTTCCCCTAAGTTGATTCTCTCATTTTCTATATCATCTATCCAACCATCCTCAGTTCATAGAATATATTCATAAATTTAGTTCAGCCCACACATTAGGTTACAGATTCAGTTACTTAATCATGATTCAGCTCATAAGTATTCAGTGCATGATCGCAGTTTTCTTAATATCTTAGTTTAGATAGTTTCATTTGTGGATGAATAATCCCAAAGGGGAGATATTATAATACCACGCAAGATTCTAGATGAGTTTCTAGCTATTTGTCCCATGTTTAGAAGTACCAAAGCTATTTAATTCATACTAAGTGACATGGCCATTTTAAGACCCCAAGATTTCAAACATTTTATTTTTGGCCTTTCCAAGTTTGAAACATTGATTTATGAGTTAAAATATGTTTTTTTGGATGTTAAAAGGGTCATCCGAGAGAGTTTCAGAATTTTCAGGAGGGCTTTGGGGTATATTTGGACCATAGATGCAAAAAGCCTCTGCGATTTTGACGTGTCATGGAGATTGGCCCTCCGCGATACACGGCATGTCATGGAGGTTAGTCTCCATGATACACGCCTTATCACGGAGACTAGTTTGTGAAATAGCCTCCATGCCAAAAGGTCCGTGATATCCCACAACATCATTTAAAAGTTTAAGGGGCATTTTGGTCTTTTTCCCTCACCCTAAACACCCAATTGACGTCTTAAAACCCAAGAGGGGAATTATTAGCCCATTGTTTACTAGTTAACGATACTAATAAATCATCCCATCCTTAATAAACCAAAAGTCAAAGCTTTTTCCAAGAATTCACCATTCAAGTCCCAATTCCAAGTTTTCTTCAAGGATTTAAGCAACTCAGGTATGTGGGATATTCATCAATGGGGTTCCTTCCACCCATTGAGTCCTAAGAACCTTTTATTTTTTTTCAAGTATAAATCTTTTTCCCTATTTCATGAAATTTCAATGTTAAGTATGAAATTATTCAAATATTCTTAATAGTTTTGAATAAAAATCATGACTTTTTGTTTCTACACGTGAATTATAGTCTTACATGCTTTATAATATTAATCACCACATCATGTTCAGTTGATACCATGTCAATTTCTCAAGTTATGAAATAAACCATGTGATCATGTTGTTCTCATAAGTTTAACATGTTCCTGTACTTATAATCATGCATTTCATAATTTTAGTGAAATATACTATGTTTTGAGGGTTTACAAATCATGAATTTCCTTACAGTGTTTTAAATAATATTATTGTATTTAAAGGGTTATTCACTACTAGAGGGTTATGAATACCTGATACCTATATGTTTACACATATTTCAGATTATAAAGTTTCAAGTAAGTCAGATCATGATTCTATCATCATATTCAGATTATCATATTCATGTTGAGAAATTATCAGTTATGAGTCCAGTTAACTTAAATCAGTACCTATATCAATTTAGTTGGGATTAGGATTTAGAACCGAGCGAACTACGGATAAAGGCTCACCCGCTAGTAGAGAATTGAGAGCTTTAGTAGCAGTCCCTAAGTTCCAAAACTACTTAGCTAGAGTAGGTTATGAGATGTCACCCATAAGTAGAGGACCGACCATTTCTTAGGGGTCACCTGCCAGTAGAGAACTAACACCCTAGTCCTTCAGGACATTAGCCTTGTGGATCCACATCGTCAGACATGTTTTAGTACCCGTGACTATCTTATAACATATGTTCGGATGCTCGTTCCCCAATTATCCTTAGTCAGCTCATTACTCCTCAACAACAATTGTGGTGAGTCTTCATCCATCGAGGACAAGTATTGACAGTTATTTTCAGTATTTCCTTTATTTTAGTTCGTCGGAGTTAGTTAGAGGCTTGTCCCATCAACTCCTCATGTCTTAGAGGATTTCAAATATTTAGATATTTAGTTAGACTTGTTTTCAATTTTATTAGCAGTTCCATACATGCTAAGTATTATTTCAGTAGTACATCTTTATAGTATTTGATCAGTTTAACTTCCGCATATGATGTTCTAGTATTATTTTATTCGGTGCTCACAGCAGGTACAAAATCATGGGTTAGCTTGGGGTCACATGTGGCCTTAAGCACCATGTTACAACTATAGGGTACTCTCGGGTCGTAACAAACAATTCCTATTTTCGTACTTAAACCGGTGCCCATATCATCGATAGCATACTCTATATCAAGACTTAAAATGATAGTTATATAGTTAATATCTTAATCCATAGTCGGAATCCAACTGGTATATATATCATCAATATCTTAATCAATATTCGGGCATGAATCCATATAAATATCATAAATATGATATTCCATAGCCAGACTCAAACCCGTATAAATATCATAATCAATATTTGGACTCGAATCGGTATTTATATCATTAAAATCATAATCAATATCCGGACTTAAATTGATATTCATATACATATATAAATAATTATCAATATCATAACCATCGGTTTTACCATATTTAACATTAATTCCCTGTATCAAACCATCATAACCATTACATACTTAACCTCATAAAACCCCAGAATAAGCATTTCCAGACATAAAAGAGCGCATAGAGGTTTACCAACACTAATTCAAGTCTTGGCCTAAGGCGGGTCAAAGCCCCACTTCTAATCCCCGAAGTCCATTTTAAGGGTAAATCAACCCCGGAATATACTATGGTTTCTAAATCCTCTTATAGATGTACAATAAGCCTCAGTTATCCCTAAGGTAGGAATTAACCTAAAACATGAGAAACAATACCAATTACGCTTAAATTGCGGTTCCAGATAGCTTAAACGGTTCAAGTGACCCAAGTATTGCAAATTTTATCAACACCTAAAACCCATCCCAAATCTAACATAATAGCATAAACATACTATGAATTGGCTCAATTTATGAAGAGGGGAAGCCTAGCCTACCTGGATGCTGAAGAAAGCTTGAAGAATCAACTAACTCACCATTTTTCCTTTTTGAGAAACTTCCATAGGGCGACACGCTATCAAAATCTGAATCTACTCATTAAAATGAGAAAAAAAATACCCTTATGACCATTATGCTTCGGGTCAAAAAATACTCAAAAATCCCATGTTGGTCCCATTTATGAAAATTGTGTTTCTAAGGCCGACCCAATGTTTCCCCATGATCATGGAGTAATTACCCTCAAAATTAGGTCAAATCCAAGCTACATTGGTGCTAAAATCAAGCCACTAGGTTTTAGGGATTTTAGGGAAGTAAAGTGAAAATCAACTCTAGAATCGAAGTAATCTTTCCACAAATTCGAAGGAAAATCGCGTAAACAATCATTATCCAAGCTCCCAAAACTCTCGCAAAGGCTATCTCCAAATATTCCCACTCCTTACGGTTTTAGTCTTATAAGAATGGATGAAGAATGGGAAAAAATAAGCTGAAATTGGGTATTTATACCCTCTCCAAGTACTCGGGTATCACAATCACGACACGTTGATCGCAATCGCGACACCTAGCCAAAAAGGCAAACGTGGCAATCTTGACAAAGTAGTATCTCTTTTGTGACACCTGCACACTCCAATAGGTAGTTGTTTACGCGATATGGGCATCACATTCACTACCCTTACTATCGGTGGAGAAATCATGATTGAGATCGGTGACCCGTGATCATCGGTGCAGCAGCACCAGCTGAGACTTGGAAATTTCCAACTCTCCACCAACCTTTCAAGATTCATTCAGCATCTCATCTATGTAAATTGACTATGCTACCCTATCAAATTCAACATTTTGAACTAAATGGCATAACCAAAATTTCGATCTGAGGACATTTTAATAAAAAGTAAGTCCAACATAAATTTTACCATTTTCTTAACTATCCAACCAATAGCTCAAAATAAGCCTGGGTGCCTTAGGACCCAAACCAAAAGTCCACCTAATATGAAATCGACATTCTAGAGCTTTTGGAACAGAAGTTGTTTGGCTAAATTTTTTTCCTAATAGACAATTTGAACCAGCAAAGACTTTAAAATAGGGAATTGGCTCTAAAAACCAAATAAACTGCTCGGTAACCAAAATGTTAGTCCTAGAAAGTTATAAATGACTTGAAGAAGCTATGGGAAATCCTTAATGGAAAAAATAAGCAAAACTGTGGAAAATGACTTGAAGTTCATTACAATATCCACTACTATAAAGTTTTTTGTTCGCAAAAGTCAGAGATTAGGATGTACCTGATGTCTCAAACAGGTAAGGATAATTGTTCCGCATATCACTCGTTCTCCCAAGTAGCCTCCTATACTGGGCAATGCCTTCACTAACCCTTAACTATATGAATCTCCCTAGTGCATAACCGCCTGACATCACGAGCCAAAATAAGTACAGACTCCTTTGTAAAAGTTAATCGCTCATCTAACTAGACTAAATCCCATCTAAGCACATGAGATGGATCAGGAATATATCACTGCAAAATGGAAACATGGAAAAATGGATGGACAACAAGAAAATCTATGGCTTAGGCTATCTCATAAGCCACCTCACCAATGATGCGATGAATCTCAAAAGGTTCAATATATCTAGGGCTGAGCTTGCTCTTTATCCTGAACCTCATCACACCCTTCATAGGCGAAACACAGATAAATACCTGATTATCAACTCCAAATATCAAGGCACAAAGTCTACGGTTTACATAAGCCTTCTTCCTACTCTGAGTCGCTCTCAACCAGTCCTAAATTACACTGACTCTATCCAATGACTCCTGAAGCAAGTTAGTACCATAGGATCTAGTCTCGGATGTCTCAAACCATCCAATTGAGGAACAACTTCTCCTACCATATAAAGACTTAAAAGGTAAAATCTCAATACTCAAATGATAACTGTTATTATATGTGAATTCTGCAAAGGCTAAGTACTGGTTCCACTAACCTCCGAAATCCATAAAATAGGATCAGAGCATGTCCTCGAGAACCTAAATAGTCCACTTTGACTGTCCATCAGTTTGTCGATGGAAGGCTATACTAAGGTCCACCTGAGTACCCAACTCCTCTTGGAAATCTTTCTAAAAGCTAGAAGTAAACAAGGAACCCCATTTGTAATGATGGATATAGGCACACCATGCAATCAGAGTATCTCACTAACATAGATATGGGCCAACCTCTCAGCACTGGAGGACATCTAAATAGGAATAAAATGTGTCAACTTGGTCAATTAATCCACAATGACCCAAATACCATCGAAACAACGGGAAGTATGAGACAAACCATTTATAAAGTCCATGGTAATCCTCTCCCATTTCCACTCGAGAATAAGTAATCTCTGAATCAAACCACTTGGTCGGTGATGCTCGATCATTACCTTCTCACAACACAAGAAATAAAAATTCCACCATATCTCTCTTTATGCAACACTACTAATAATGCTGCCTTAAATCTCTATATGTCTTGGCTATACCCGGATAAATAAAATACCTAAAGTTGTGAGCCTCATGTGAAATCAACTAAATTATGTTTTTACCTCTAGGAACACAAATACGGCTATCAAACCTGAAAATACGCTCCAAATATATGGTAGCCCTCTTGGACTCACCACTCAATACCTGATCCCAAAAGATACAAAGCCTCATATCCTCAAACTGATGATCCCGAATCTATACAAATAGTGAGGACCTAGCCTTAACACTAAAAACAATCCTCTGAGGGTCTGAAATATCAAGTCGCACCATCAAGTTTGCTAAGGACTGAATACCCATGCCAACAACCTCTGAGAAACTAAAATACAAGCCAAACTACCTATGTTTACTGCTCTTCAACTCAAGGTATCTGCCACCACATTCTCCTTCCCTAGATGATATAATATAGAGATATCATAATCTATAAGAAACTCCATCTATCTATACTGTCTTGTATTAAACTCTCTTTGGGTTATAAGATGTCGAAAACTGCGAGGATTTCTAAAAACCTCATAATGCACGCCATAAAGATAATGCCTCCAAATCTTAAGCGCGAAAACTACCATCGCCAACTCCAAATCATGAATAGGGCAATTATGCTCGTGAACATTAAGCTGCCCCAAAGAATAAGCAATAACACGACCTACTACATCAACATGTAACCCAAACCAACACTTGAAGCATCACAATACATGGTGAATCCCCCACCCTCAATAAAAAGAGACAAAATAGGAGTTGAGGTGAGAAACTCCTTGATCTTTCCAAAGCTCGGCTCACACTTACCAAACCATCAGAAAGGAACTTTTTTTGAGTCAATCTAGTCATAGGTTCTAAAATAGTAGCAAAACCCTCAATGAATCATCCGTGATAACCTACCAAACCAATAAAGCTATGAACCTAAATCAGAGGTGTGGGCTTGACCTAATAACTAATAGCCTCAATCTTCGCCAAGTCTACCATAATCCCATCTTTAGACACTATATGTCCGAGTAATATCACCGACTCAAGAAAAAACTCACACTTAAAGACCTTGGCAAAAAATGCATGATCTCTCAAAGTCTGGAGCATAACCCTTAATTGCTTTGCATTCTTCTATCTACTTATCAAATACACAAGTATGTCATAGATGAATACAATCATGAGGGAATCCAAATAAAACCTGAACACTTAGTTCATTAGATTCATAAATGAGACTGGGGGAAACAAATATCACCAAGAGCTTATAATGACCATAACAAGTCCTAAAGGTTTTCTTCAGGATATCCTCACCCACACCCTCAAATGATGGTAACCAAATCTCAAATTAGTCTTAGAAAGCACCTGCACCCTAAAGTTGGTGAAATAAGTCATTGATGCAAGGCATAGGATAACTATTCTTCATGGTCACCTTATTAAGATGCCTATAGTCAATACACATATTCATAGAGCCATCTTTTTTCTTCATAAACAACATAGGAGCTCTCCAAGGAGACACACTCGATCTAATAAAACCCTTACCAAGAAGATCCGAAAGCTTAGAATTCAGCTCTTTCAGCTTGGCAGAAGCCATACGGATAGAAATAGGTTGGGTTCTAGGCACAGGCTATATAACAAATTCAATATCATGGGCAAGAGGAATACTAGTTAGATCAGTAGGGAAAACATCATTAAACTTACAACTACAAAAATAGAGTCAAGCGTCAGACTCTCCATACTAACATCATGAACATAAGCGAGATAAGACTCAAAATCATTAAAAATAAGTCTCCTAGCACACATATAAGAAATAATCCCCATTGGCTCACGGCTAACAACTCTCTATCAGATGATCGGGGGTATGCTGGGCATGGCAAAAGTAATAGTCTTGGCAAAACAATCCATGACCGCATAATAAAGGGATAACTCATCCATGCCCAAATTCACATCAAAATCCAGTATGTCTAATTTAATAAGATCAACATGAGTACCAACATCTCTAACATTCACAAAACATGATCTGAAAATATGATCCACTACTACAGATCATCTATGGGGGTAGATAGACATAATAACATAGATAATAAATCCCAAGATAACTCAAAATGTGGAGAAAAATAAGCAGACACATAAAAAAAGTGGATCCCAGATTAAGTAAATCGAAGGCCAACTTTCAGCATATTTATAATGCTCAACTTAAAGGTCAATTTAAGGGCAAGGCGATCATTGTTAATATAATTACCCAACTTTGAGTTGGGGTCGAATCCACGAGTAACAAGGTAAGTGGCAATTAAATAAGTTCAAAAATTAAAGTTACTTGCTAAATTCAAATATATTATACAAATATTTTTGGGGATTTTGAATGTTTCAAAAGTGTAAGACAATTCTTGGGCTTCTAAAGGACTAATTCGGTACTAAGAATAATTAGAGCGTAATCAATCAGGAACAGATCTGGGATATAATTTACTAGAGGCAACTAGTGTGTGGGTACATGAAAATCAACTTCAAATCTTAGCTAAGACATGCTTGGATAGGCTCGGTTAGGAATTTCGATACTAGTATTTCAACAAAGTATCAAACTATCACCCACGGATTCTTTTGAATACCTCGTGGGTATGGTCAATTAATTATCTCAAAGCCTCAATATGGCATCCCTATTTCTAGGATGATGCCCAAGATATAACAATTGCATAATTTATCCTTATTTCTAAGACAATAAAAAAGAAATAACTATTATTTATCTTATTGTTCACAAATGCTTATATCACCTACATTCCTCTTTCAAGGATGATGTAGGATCTAGACTATCCACATCCCTCTTTCAAGGATGATGTGGGGTTTAGGGAAATTGAGGCTTTCACCAACAAATTCCATTTTTAGAATCAAATATTTGTGAAACCCAACAAAATCAACTAAGAATTAAAGCTAATAATCACAACCCACGCGCACTTGCACCCTATTCAAACATAACCCCAAGAGGAAGAACTAGCAACTCATAAAGAGAATAAACAAAAATATACCAAAATGTCCATCAATTTGATTCCTGAAAAATAAAGAGAATGCAAACCACACTTTAAATTCCAATGAATCTTCAATGGAAATTTGATAATCTTTCACTTAGGTGTTACTCTAATGTAGTCTTAACTCATGATTAGTACAAATTTTTGCTCCAAGCTCCCAACATATGAGATAAAAAGTGAAGATGAAAAGTAGGATAAAGAATGTGAAAAATGAGCTAAAAACCCTTAGTTGAGCCCCAATTCCACATTTGCCAAATATTACAAAAATGCACTTGGAAATTTTTTGTTGTACCACGATTGCTACCTTTTGACCGCATTTGCGATTCCCACAATCGTAATAGTCATATTGCGATTGCCCTTCGATTGACTGGTCGCGATCTCGACCTTCATGACGCGATCGCAGTTAACTAAGGGTCGATTCTTAGGCTTTATTTCTAGCATTTGGCTCTTTTCTTTCACAGTTAACCTTTTTTTGACTTGAATGACTTATTCATCTTCTCTTTTCAACTTTTCCTACACAAATGATCATTAAGTAAGAGATTTCATGGTAATTTAGGCTTAAAAGGTGCTAGAAAATCTTCAAATTAAGGACTTATCAACACCTTTAAACTTAAACTAATGATTGTCCTCAAGTAACTAAGAATAATTCAATGAGATAAGGTATTCAACTCAAATCAACCAAAAATAAAGCTATACTAAAGGAACAAGCTAACAAAGCTCTATAAGGACTTTCAAACATGTAATGTCAACAAGTGAACTAAAATTTTTCAATAAGCACATCATTATGAAGCAAGGATGCAAGTTTGTATCACATGAACCTTCCAAATCAAAAAAGCATCTTAAGAGGAGACAAAAATCTTCAAAGATTGTCTCAATCTTCACAATGCAACTTACTTAACCCATTTACCCAAACCGAGAGTAAGACTTCATTCTCTACCCCAAAGTATTGATGGCACTCATATGCAAGAGTTAGCTCCACACACACAAGATATTTAAATTTCTAAAGAAGCTCAAATGATGAAAGAATTCAGACTCACTCTCTCAAACAAATTCAAGTACAACGAGAAGAACCATAGGCTTTTTTTTTTGTTTTTCACCGGTAATGTAGACTTACCTAGTTTGAAATCACCAAGGTCTTGAAGGTTAAAATAAAGGTTTAAAGTGCGGGAAGGAATATATATGAATCAAGTGACTAAAAGACCTCTTTCAATGCAATCTCTCAACCCCTCCTACCCCAAAATTTTCAAACTACCCACCTTATTCTCCTTCAAATCATTTCCAATATTTCCCTTTTGTTTAATATTTACCAAACAATTCAAAGCTACCAATTTCTTTCTTTACTTTTTTTGACTTTTTCAAGATATTTTCTACCTAGAAACCCTTCTTAGCCCCTCACTCATCTAATTTCTCTTCAAGTTCTATGGGCTAGGCTATTTAAATTTATCATCACGCATATCTCTTGTCTTTTAAGCACCTGAGTTGACAACCTTGCATAGAGATTTCTTGGATTATCTAAGCATATAACATCCTTCCCCCAAACTAGGAATTTGAACCACCCTTACATTATTCTCCTAGCTACCCCCTCTCCAATCTTAAACTTTTGCCTATATTTCATTATTTAAAATCATGCGATGCATCAAAGTAGGGTAAGTCCTAAAAGAGAGATTTAAAAAGGGATAAGGTATTTTAGCAAGGTTATCTTTCAAAAAAGAAAGAGAAAAAAAAAGGTGAAAAGGCTAAAAAAAGTAACTAGGGAACAATGTTAAGGTGGAAATTTGGTTATGTGATGGGTCAAATATGGCCTTGGGTCATCTTCCAAACAAAACTTGTCTAGGATTGTGCCTTTAACACACTCGGGGAAAGTTCTAGACTACACATATGTACAAGAATTATTCAAAAATCTCACCACAAATGACATCATACTCATAGAGCAACAAGTTAATCTCCCAACCAATTTTAGCAATTTAAGCCTAATAAGTTACTCCGAGTCAAGAACTCATCATTGTACAGAGAGGGCCAAAAATTGAATTTAATGATCTCACTCAAAAGAAAGATCAAAAACATCCTTGATATGTTTTCAAAAAGAAAATTATATTTTTGTTTTTTGTAAAAAATATTTTATTTCTTGCCAATGACATTTTGAGAGTATTTCTGAACTTTTGCCTCATACTAACCAATTAAAGAAAAAATTAGGTGAGTTCAAGGAAACATTATCATTAAACTTCATGGGAATCTTTACTTACAACTTCACCCATCACCTATTTAGATCATAAAACACTCATGGCACCTATAGAAACACAAATGACCCTATACCCTGAAGAATGACGTCATCCAATATATCATAGGGCAAGGCAAGAATCCAAGGCTCGGGTTACTTAGACTTTATCCAGGGATGTTATGATAAGCACACTAACCGATAAACCATGGACGCAACATTCATCAGCAATTTCGACCAAAAATCACCCATTATCCAATATTTAAGACCAATTGGACTCAAACTTATGCTAAAAAAATAATCACATAACACCCCAAGAAACTTCACATTAACCTTTATAAGAACATAAGGTGTTTCGCTCTTACTGATATTTTAACAAACACATATTGCACATGAAAGGTAAGAGCTCAGAAAATAGAATAACAACTCATGTGAAAAAGATAAATGTGCCACTTCATCATCAAACACACCATTTGAAATCACACTAACCCAATTAAATCACTCACTACTCAATTTAGAAAACGAACTTTAAGTGTGTATTTCATCAAGCGCATGGTGTACACTAGTGTATGGAAATAAGAATTTTGCAATTTAGCATCTGAGATACATTCAAAAATCTTCACCCAACAACCACATTCTACCAAATTAAGCTCAAATGTATAAAAATCAAACCAAAAGAAATCATGGAATGTGATCACCATTTTGTATTTTAAAGATCATACCTTGTACGCTTACTTAAGTGAGGAAATTGATAAAATGAATGTCAAATTTACTTATCCGGGATTTTATGCTTGAGGTACCCATTCCAACTTCTGATATCACATACAAACACCAAAAAACAAGATAAAAATTAAACCAAAAACATTAGAAAACATCAAGAAAAATTCCTTGGGTTGCCTCCCAAGAAGTACCTTAATTAAAGTCGTGGCACAACATCTTTTGGCTATCATTTATGTCTCCATTTAAAAGATTTGAACATGTGGCCCAACTTTAGATCAATACATCTTTGAGGTACTTTGGGAAAATGTGAGGGCACAACGATACATATTCTATCTAACCACTTTAAAGACTTGAATCCTTTACCTAGCTCCATATTAAACTTCCAAGTAGACTCCTTGGGTATTGGTGAGAAAATAAAAGACCCAGTTGTAAAATATTGGATTTTGAAATTATTATCATTCAATTGAGGGATGTTATTTCGCCTTTTTCGGATGAAACACTATAAAATATAAGGATTTTTTACCCCATCTCCCAAGTTCATCATTTGCTCGGGTGGTTTGACTTTCATCACATCCACCAAGCATAATGTTGAAAAGTTTTTGGAATGAGGTTGTCTTACCAATTTTGGAATCGCACTCTTCTTGATATTCTCAACTCGAAATGAACTATAGCCTTTACAAAGGACTTGCCTATCTTGTTCTTTCAACTCTAGTACTATTTTCTCATTTTTGGTATCTTTCACTATTTTTGGATTTGCAGGTTGGGAAATCATAAAAGATTCTTCAACATCAAGCTCATTTAGAAGATGGGGCATGGTTGTGGTATTTGAATGGTAGACCTCTTTGACCATGTCTTCACTCATTTTAATTTTGTCTCCAAATGCCTCGTTGGATAAATGTATGAGGTGTTCTTCCTTCTCCAATGTAATCACCCGATCCAAGAGAGTTAGAAGTATTGCTTGAATACCATTCCAGTTCATCGCTCTTCATTTATCCTATCATGAGACCTATCAAACACATAAGAAGAACTAGCATTTTTGTTAGCATAACGAGGGGAGAGGACATTTGGGAAATCACTCCAATATCCATCTCAACCACCGCACAAAGAACAATCAAACTCCCAATAGGATCGAGACACATCTCTTTCTGTAGAGAATATCTACAATCTCGCAAAAATGACATTCATTCCAAGATGCCATTGTGACAAGTAAAAAAAGAATACCTAACACAAGAAACAAAAGAAAATCACAAACAAATATTTACAAGTCTGAATCAAAGCAAATAAGCTAAAATTCTAAACTAACTAAATACACCAAATTGTTCCCCGGCAATGGCGTCATTTTTTTTATAATGCTCATCTTACAAGTTAATTTAAGTGCAAGATAGTTGTCGTCAATATAATTATCCAACTTTGAGTTGGGGTTGAATCTATGAGGAATAATGTGAGTGGCAATGAAATAAGTTCAAAATTAAAGTTACTTGCTAAATTCAAATATATTATACAAATATTTTGGGGGATTTTGAATGTTTTTAAAAGTGAAAGACAATTCTTGGGTTTCTAAAGGACTAATTTAACACTAAGAATAATTAGAGCATAATCAATTAGGAATGAATCTTGGTCTATGTTTTACTAGAGGTAACTAGTGTGTGGGTTCATGAAAATCAACTTTAAATCATAGCTAAGGAAAGCTTGGGTTGGCTCGGTTAGGGATTTATATACTAGTATTTCAACAAAGTATCAAACTATCACCTACAGATTCTTTTGAATATCTCATTGATGTGGTCAATTAATCATCACAAAGCCTCAATTTTGGCATCCCTATTTTTAGGATGATGCCTAAGATATAGCAATTCCACAATTTATCCTTATTTCTAATAAAAAGGTAATAACTATTATCTACCTTATTGTTCACAAATGCTCATGTCACCAACATTCCTCTTTCAAGGATGATGTAGGATTTAAACTACCTACACTTCTCTTTCAAGGATGATGTGGGGTTTAGGGAAATTGAGGCTTTCACCGACAAATTCCATTTTACAATCACACATTTGTGAAATCTAACAACATTAAATGACTAAAGCTAATAATCACAATCCATACACACTTGTACCGTACTCAAACATAACCCCAAGAGGAAGAACTAGAAAATCATAAAGATAATAAACAATAATATATCAAAATCTCCATCAAATTGATTCATTAAAAATAAAGAGAATGCAAACCACACTGTCAATTCCAATGAATCTTCAATGGAAATTTGCTAATCCTTCACTTAGGAGTTACTCTAATATAATCTTAGCCCAAGATTAGTACAACTTTTTCCTATAAGCTCCCAATAGATGAGATAAAAAGTAAAGATTAAAAGTAGGACAAAGATGGTGAAAATTAAGCTAAAAACCCTAATTTGAGCCCCAATTCCATATTTGCCAAATATTACAAAAATATCCTTGAAACTTTTTTCGTCTACCACAATTGCCACCTATTGCCCGCGTTCTTGACTACATTCAATCAGTATAGTCATATCGTGATCGTCCTCCAATTGACTTATTGACTAGTCGCAATCGCAACCCTCAGGCCACAATTACGGTAACTAAGGGTCAATTCTTAGGCATGATTTCTAGCATTTGGCTCCTTTTTTCCACAATTAACCTCTTTTTGACTTGAATGACTTATTCATCTTCCCTATTGAACTTTTCTTACACAAATGAGCATTAAGTAAAACATTAACATAAAATCAATAGAAAAGCATGGTAATTTAGGCTTAAAAGGTACTAGAAAATCCTCAAATTGATGACTTATCACACACTAAACTCGCACTTGTAATAACAACATTCAAGGAAATAGAACAAAAAATGGTAAAGGTATGAAATATATGCTCCTGTAGGTACCGCTTGGAACTTGGCCGACCTCTGCGCATATAAGATGTCGCTTAAGAAACGTCCATTTTAGATTTAAAGCCTCTGCTAAAGAGAAATAGGCTGGACTAGACTTTGTTGTAAAAATGATTAATTAGCCTCTAAAATGACCATAATTTAATTGACTAGAGGTCCTCTTAAGTTGTTTCTCCAGTTGAGTTATGCACCAATTGAACTTAGATTTTACCAAGTTTCCATTAACCCCTGGACATTCTTTTGGGAATCCCGTGAATAAAATAAAATTAATACCAATAAAATTTGACATTCTAGACTAAATGGTGCTATTGAAATTTCCATTTGGAGCCATTTTGATGAAATGCGTTCCCCACACCTAAGGGCCACTTTTACCAAAATCCATCCCATAGCCCAAATGAATAAGGAAGCCTCGAGATCCAAACATAGGTTTCCTTACACTACAACTGATGAGGAGCTAACAAAACTATCAAAGTTAACATAAGAGGTCATTAACATAAAGTTTATGCCCGATAGCAAATCCTTAACCAATAAAGACTTCAAAATAGAGAATTGGCTCTAAAAACTAAATGAATTGCTCAGTAACTGAACTGTCAGCTTCAATAAGGAAAAAATGACCTACAAAAGGTTTTATAAAGATCTAAACAATGAAATGTATGGAATAGAAAAATGACCTAAAGGGTCATTAAAATATCCACCACTAAAAGGACTTTCGCCAGTGAAAGTAAGAGGATAAAATGTATCATTAGGCTCAATCAGGTGGGGATAATGGGCCCATATCTACCTCTAGACCTCTCAAGTAGCTTTCTCTACTAGGAAAAATATCCACTAAACCTTAACTACTAAAATATCTCTATAGCACAATCTCTTGACAACCCTGGATAATATAAGACTGGCTCCTCCACAAAGGTCAATCTCTTATCCAATTGAATTGGGTCCCAATGAAGCACATATGACTAATCATGGGATATAACACCATAATATAAAAACATAAAAAACTGGATAAACTCTGGCAAAATTTGGGGGTAAGGCCAATTTATATGATACCTCTCTTTATGGAGCAAATTATGTCCAATGTTTAATATATATAGGGCTATCTTTCCTTTCCTATCGAACCTCATCATGCCCTTAATGGGAGACAATCAAAGGAGCCCTTAGTCTATAAATCCAAACCTCAAGGTATAAAGCCTACGATTTGCATAAGACTTCTGCCTACTTTAAGTTTCCCTCGGCCTGTCCTGAATCACCTTGACTCTATCCAATGATTCTTGAATTCGGTCAGTACCATAGAGCCTATCTTCAGAGGTCTCGAACCACCCTATTAGAGATCGATAATGTGTACCATATAGCACCTTATATGTTTCCATCTCAATACTAGAATGGTAGCTAGTATTATACTTATATGTTTCCATCTCAATACTAGAATGGTAGCTAGTATTATAGGTAAACTCTGTTATGCCAAATGTCTCTCCCACTGACCTTCGTTACTCAAAACTTATGCTCAAAGTACGTCCTCAAGAAACTGAATAGTCTACTCCGACTGCCCGCCTGTTTGAGGGTGAAAAGTGGTGTTAAGATCTACCTAAGTTCTCAACTCCTCCAGATAATGCCAACTTACACGTCAATTTAAGTGTAAGACGATCGTTGTCAATATATTTACCTAACTTTGGAGTCGAGGTCGAATCCACGAGGAACATATGAGTGGCAATCAAGTTAACTAGAAATAATAGATACAAGTTAACTTAAACCAATGTTACCAGAAGATAAAAGTGGGGGAGATATATATATCTACTAATGTTTCTTTTTGGGTTTTTTCTAGCATGAATTTGGGGCTTCAAATAATTAGAGTTTTAACAATTATGCACAGATCATGGGATTATGCAATAGAAAGGTAGTGATATATGGCTGTTAACAATGAATCATCAATTTAGTAGGTCAAATATAAGTAAGTTTGGTTATAGATTTTGATGCTAGTCTTCAATCAAAACATCAAACTTTTACCCATTGATTCTTTCGAATACCTAATGGGTGTGTTCCATATTTGGTAACCACAACCTCAATCTAGGCATCCCTATTGCTTGGATAATACCCATGGTATAGTTAACCTTACGTTCACTCTTATATCTAAGATAGTGAAAAATTAGCAAACTACACACACAATTATCTATCATTTCTTTGGTCTCCACACACCTCTTTCAAGGATGATATGGATTCCTAAACTTCACCCAAAACCCTTTTTTTGAAGATGGCTTTGGGTTTTCTAGAGCATAAAACATTCACTTATCATACCCATGTGGGTATTTAGGGTTTTCACCCATCAAAACCCCAACTAAATTAGTACAGCAATGATAAAACTCATTAACATGAACTACTACATAGGAGCTAATCAATAACAACCCCCCACACCAAACACTTTAACCCCTATTTATACACAACCCCAAGAGGGAGATCTAGCTATACATAAGATAAATAAGCATAGATATACCCATAATATCAATTGAAGTGATTTATTCAAACTTAAGTGAATATTACTTCCAACTTGGCACTCCCACAAATCAATAATAGAAGTGAGCTAATCTTCCACTTAGAAAGTCTCTATTGTATTCTTCACCAACAAATTATACAATATTTTCTTCTTCAAAAATAGAGGCTATAAATTCAAGAGATAAAACCTAAAAATTAGGGATGATGGAATATGATTTTATAATTCTAGGATTTGAGTATTTTTGTCAAAATTAGTATCAGCCATGTGCATTTCCAGATTTTCCCTTGGGCTAATTTCTTTCGCTACGCCGCGATTGCGTGGGTCTGCTAGAGACTACAGTTACATAACCATGGTTAACTTCTGCGATCATGATTGATTGACTTTGTCTTAACTGTTGTGATCGCAGTCAGTGGACCGCGATCGTGGTACCTGAGGCCTTTTTGCTCCAAGTCTTGAGTTGTACTTTCCTACTCCCTATTCAATCAATTTAAGCTCCATTCCATATTTTTCTATCTTTTCAAGTCTATAACTTCAAAGAGTGGATATTAGTGCATTTGCTTACAAATATATCTTATTCATTCATTCAAAAAAGTAATGTGAATAAATGTTGATTGCGGATGAGTCGTAAAATCACCACTCATCACCTCCTGAAAAGCTCTCCAATATCTAGAAGTTAATACCAAGACCTTGTCCAAAATAATAGATATGGTTAATCCAAGAAGGCAAATTATACCATGAACATAGATACAGGAGAGCCTCTCGGCACTAAAAGACATTTGAGTATAAAGGAAATGTGTTAATTTTGTCAACCGATAAATAATGCCCAAATGCCATCAGAACCAAGGGAGTTGCGAGGTAATCCACTAACAAAGTCCATGGTAATCCACTACCACTTCTACTTAAGAATGGTCAATCTCTAAACTAGGCCACCAGGCCTCTGATGCCCACCCTATACCTGCTGGTAACATAGGCAACGAGCTACAAAGCCTACTATATCTCTCTTATGTCACTCCACCAATAGTGCTGCCTTAAATCCTTATACATCTTAACAGTCTCAGGGTGAATAAAGTATATGGAGCTATGAGCCTCACACAATATCAACTGAATTAAGTCAACAACCTTTGGAGCACAAATGCATCCATCATATCTCAAACTACCATCAAAATCCATGGTAGCCCTCCTGGACTCACCCCTCAACACCTGGTCACAGATGATACACAGTCATTTATTCTCAAATCTATGACTCTGAATCTACTCAAATAAGGTTGACCTAGCCTCAACACTAGCAAGGATCATCCTAGAGTATGAAATATCAAGTCAAACCATCAAGTTATCTAAGGAATGGAAGTAAATTAGAATAGAAGCCAAGCTACCCATACTCACTACCTTCTAGCTCAAAGTGTCTATTGCCACATTCGCCTTAACAAATTGGTATAGAATAGAGATGTCATAATCCTTTGGCAACTACTTCCACCTGCACGATCTTGAATTAAGCACTTTCTTAGTCATAAGGTGCTGAAGACTATGATGATCAATATAGATCTCACAAGGAACACCATATAAATAATGTCTCTAAATCTTAAGCACAAAAACTACCTTTGCCAACTCCAAACCATGAGTGGGGTGGTTGCACTTATGCACCTTCAGTTTCCTCAATAAATAAATTATAATTCGACCCTGCTACAATAATATGTAACCCAAAAAAACACAGAAAGCATAACAATATATGATAAACTCCTTGCCCTCAATAGGAATATCCAATATCGAAGATGAAGTTAGAAAATCCTTGAGCTTTCGATAGCTCGACTTGAACTCCTCAGACCCCAAGAAAGGAACTTCTTTTCAGGTCAATCTGGTCATTGGCGCTGCAATAGTAGGAAAACCATCAATGAACCACCTATAGTAACTTGCCAAACTAATAAAGCTATAAACCTCAGATGAAGATGTAGGTGTGGCCTAATATTGAATAACTTTAATCTTCACTGGATCCACCATAATCCCATTATTAGACACCATATGTCTTAGGAATGAAACAAACTTGAGCCCAAACTTGCACTTTGAGAATTTGGAAAAAAGCCTATAGTCCTTCAAAGTCTGGAGCACAAACCTCAAATGTGGGATATGCTCCTCCCTACTCCTTAAATACACAAAAATGTCATCAACGAACACCATCATAAAAGAATCCAAATAAGGTCTGAACACATGGTTCATCAAATCTATAAATGCACTTGGGGTGTTATTCAACCCAAAAGAGATCACCAGGAACTCATAATGGCCATAGCAAGTCCTAAAGGTTGTATTTGTGATGTCCTCAGCTCGAATCCTCAATTGATGGTAATTAGATCTCAAGTCAATCTCGGAGAACATTGCTGCTCCATGAAGCTGGTCAAATAAGTAATCAATATGAGGCATAGGATATCTATTCTTAACTGTCTCCTTATTCAGTTGCCTGTAATCAATACACATATCACTATGAACCATATTTTTTCACCACAAACAAGATAGGATCACTCTAAGGAGACACACTCATCCTAATAATACCCTTACTCAGAAGATCCTAAAGCCAAGAATTTAGCTTTTTAAGGTCAGCAAGAGCTATATGATAAGGTGCCATAGAAATAGATGGGTTGCTTGAATCAAGATCAATAACAAACTCAATATCACGTATGGAGAAAGACCTGGTAGATCAGTAGGAAAGACATTAGGAAAATTATAGACTATAGGAACAGGATAGGCAAAAGACTCTCTACACTAACATATCAAATATAACTAAGAAAAGACTTGTAACCATTTGATATAAGTCTATATTCCCAAATATAAGAAATAATCCCAATCGGCGTGCAAATAATAGATCCCTACCATATAATTGGGGGTATACGGGCATAGCTAAGGTAATGGTCTGGGTGAAATAATCCAAGACTTTATGATAACCAATCCGTGCCCAGAATCATATCAAAGTCCATCATATCTAATCCAATAAGATTAACCTGAGTATTAAACTCTCCAACAGTCACAACATATGATATGTAAACTTGATCCACTATTAAACTAGAGTAGATAAATGTGGCACAAATAAAGAATCCTAAGACTACTCTAACCAAAGTGCATAATAAGAAGCCACATAAGAAAAAGTGGATCCTAAATCAAATAAAGCAAAAGACAACTGGTAGCACTGAGATCATACTTGTAAAAATAACAGTCAAAGAATCTACCTTTAGTTTACTAGGTACAATATATAAATGACATGACATGACCCGAGGCCTTATTATAATGGGCATCTCAAGTTCAACCGGGATCAAAGACCACCCCGATGCTCAACCCAATTAACCAATGCATGTCCTAAGTTGTATCAATTCCAAACCTATAAAAAGATAGCATTATTTTGTAATCTAAGACTCTGAGATAGGTGACTACCCAGACGAGTCCAATCATTCGATACCCATACCAATAACCAATTGCCAAACTAAATCATAAACCAAAACCGTAATAATAACCAAATTAAGTTCCATAACATAGTATAAAAAGATGGAACAGTGAGAAATTTAGTCCACCAATATCAGCCCTAATACTAATGCTAATACTAAGTCTGATACCGTTACTGATCCCGCCCATACTAGCCCATAGTATTTCCACAAAAGCCTCTAACCAAAAGAAAACAAATATCCATAAGTAAACCAAAGTATGTAAAATCATCCATGAACATAAAATAGAGCCTTCCAGAATGTGAAAGTTCACCACTTCAATCCAGTAGCTGGTCCCAAATCCGAGCACTAAGTAGGAGGAGTAGAATGGTCGGTTCTTGCATTGTGTGGGGATACAGTTGCTCGGGAATAGGTTAGCAAGTGTATGCTAGAAAGTACTTAGGATAAGTATAAAATAATGCCATCTAGTAAAACCAAAAAAACCAACCATACACATACAAACCATCCATATAATACATATAACCATGCCGGAAAAGGGAATCGGGTTTAGCATGTCTTTAAAACCATTAACCTAGGTATATGAAGCTTAACCATCCTAAAACTACCCAGGAGTTATATGGGTTCAATGTAACCCTCTAAATGAGCCTCGATGTATATAGCCACACGAACTAGAGATACCATAAGAGTAGGGGATTCCCAAGTACCCTTCGCTTTCCATGATACTTATATACAGTGTACCTAGAGGATTCCTATGTACCTCGTAGTATCATATATGGTCGTTATAAACAACCCCTCATATCGGCAAACATGATTTTCCAGTGTCCGTCTATTGGACTCGCACCTTCATAATTAGTTATCACACTCTGCCATTATTGCCTAATTAAAACCCTTTCCAACCAACCAAACCATTATTCCATTATTATAAACGAAGGCTATATGAAGTGGCATCGTCACACCAACTATAGCTTGCAAGCAATGTCCTTATCCAACCTTTTTATGTAAAGAGATTCCCATGTACCCATAGATTACATTATCAAGTTAACTTAAAGGATTCCTATGTATGCCACAAGTGTTCCATTATTAAGGTTACTTGGGGGAATCCCATGTACCCCACAAATTATTTATTATCATGTATGCTTGGGGGATTCCATTATAATCCACAAGGAATTTCAAATTAACCATAACCATGACCATCATACCATACCATTTAACCATTCCAAATTATTTAAACCATTAAAAGGCATTTAGGGTTCTATTACCAAACCACACCATGCAATAGTTTAATTAAAAGTACAATAGTATAGTAAAAGCATTATCAAAGGCATTATATTAAACATGTAGGGGGCATAGTGTTTCCAAAACCAATTCCAATTTTCAATTAACCATTCCCATGCAACAAATTGCCTAAACCACCATTAAAACACATATAAACATAATTAAAACATGGAAAGACCATAACCAAACATTTAATACCAAAACCCCAACATATATTTGAAAACCCCAAAATTATACAATAATCAAGCTATGAAAACATTGTATAAATCATGAATTTAGTTGGAACTAACAATGAGGGAGAAGTATTTTACCTTAGATGATAAAGATGATGGAGAGAAATTACCAACACAAGCCCCAATTAGATCACCTTAGTGAAACCCTAGCCTTTTTTTACCCAAAAGCCTTAGAGAGTATTAAAGAGTCTTTTTCAAGTGTTAATGAATAGAATAATAGGGTAAATAACCTCCCAAGTATAATATAAGTTCTGGGGTCATAATGGGTTAAGAGGGGAAATGTCCAGATTACCCCCAACTTAACTGTATAAAATCCCCGCAGGTGGGTACGACTCCACCACACCAGTCATACTCTCAATTATGAGTGGTACCTACCACTTGTATCTTAGAACTCTCTTAAACACCCAAACTGGTCAATATACAACCATGCCATACAAATCATATCCATTGATACGACTAGTACACTCAACCCGTACCTATAATAGAACCAAGAGGAGTTGACAATATCCAACATATGAGTTGGCCAATATAAATTACACCCTATCTCATGACCCATGGTTAGCCACTCATACTTAGATCTAAGTTACTTTACTAAGTTTCAGATTAACTGAAGGAAAACCCAAACCTTACGACCTGTATCTGACCATATGATTCGTACCACCAAGTCTTACATAGTCTAGAAACCAATCTAACCCACCAACCATCACTGGTTAGTGTACGACTAACCTTACCAACTTTACCCCAGCATACGACCCGTATCCCCCTAGTTGTATCATGTCCAGACACTAGAAATCCACAAAAGTTTCTAAGGACCAAAACCCATGGTCTTTTAATAAATGACCTGGCTAAACACCTAGCTGGGTGCTTGACTAATCACTTATCCAACTTGCTTGAGGACCTTTATGAGAACCTTAGGGACTACTCCAACAACCTTTCATACCACCTCTAGATAGGTCCAGCACTGCCTTAATTGACAAAACACTAGACACTGTAGGTACCACTGTCACACACTGGAGATAATTTTTAGAAAAATGGCCAAAGTCCCCACACTCATAACATGCTCCAAGCGCTGTACTATGTCAAAAATATCTATCTAATCCAGAATAGCCACATAAACTATAACACTCAAAATATGAACCTCTCAAAGACTGACCATTGGCCTGGTTAGGATGATCACAATAATTGGGCTGACCTCTATCAATAAGTTGAAGTATGGCATAAATAGGCCTACTAGACTGACCCTGATGCTATAATACTAGCATGAAGGGTACCTACACTGAAAAGCTCTTATTCAAATCATGAGCTACTCGACTCCTACTGAAACTACCCTAGTAATGCAGTTTCTTATAGCTTCCTCCATGGGCCTCATGATGTATCTCCTCCATGGTCTGAGCATAATAATATGCCTCAATAAAAGATTTGCTAACAACAACCAAACTCAATGTAGCCATGGAAGAGAAAGTCTCAACCACTAAAAAAACACTAAATCAACTCATACAAAATTAGTAAAAAACTATATCATGCCTGGCTAACTCATAGAATTAAGCCTTATAGTCCAAGACAGTCATGAAACCCTTTACCAATCTCAAGAAATGATCTGTTAGACAGTCTCTTAGGCTAAGAGGCATATTCTTCTCAAAGAAAACCTCAGAGAAATAAGTCGATATAAATAGAGGAGATCCAAGTAGTTTGTAATCAAGATAACCTCTTCACCAATGTCTAAATGCCAATTCCAATTAAAAAGTGGCATACTCAACCCCACGAGTCTCTACTAGGCCCAAATTATGGATCATATACTCACAAGCAGTCAAGAACTCAAATGCATCCTCGCTCAGTTACCCTAAGAACCTAGGCAGAGTCAATCTCCAAACTCTGCCTAATATTTTTTGCTTCTTATCAGACATAGTAGGTTGGGTGACTACCAGCTGAGCAACTACTGATGCTAGAGAGATATCGGCTATGAGGGTTATGACTACAGCCTCACCTTTGCTTAGTACCACTTTGATTTGCAAACTGAGCACCATCACACGATGCACCACCAATAAACTTCAATATCTAAACTAAATCATCTCTAAGCAATAACAAAAAATAATCATTGGTGTAGGCTTGGCTGCAGCCTGGTCCACCATTGGCTGGGGTGGTAAAATCTCTAGTATAGGAGCAGAAATAGGGTCTGGTGAAGGCTCCCTATTCGAGTATGATTGTATGTGTGATATCATCTACTATACCAAGAATATCAATGAACTTGATTATTACAATTATTTAAGATAGCCTTTTTTAGCTTCTAGGGTCTATTTCTTAGTTTATGATCCTAACTAGGGTTGCAGCGTTTGTCTGCCCACCTCTAGATCTCCACATCATCTGATAGGATCCCTAGTCATGGACTCGAGGTCCTTCTCTCCAATAGTAGTAGTTGAAAGTGTAAAACCAAATAAATTGTAGAAACCAACACAAACTCTTAGGAAGTAAAGATATCTTAAAAATTATTCTATAGCCTCCTAAAGACAAGATATGGATGTCATTGTTCTGAACCGCAGGACTCTATGAGACACTTGCTCTCTTACCAATACTACCAATGAACCTAGGCTATGATACTAATTTGTCATGACCTAATTTCATGAGTCATTATGGCACTTACTTTCCCACCAGTATATAAGCTAAATTGTAGCATGGAACTATAAGAAATAAGCTACTTGATGAAAAATACCATAAATATCATAATCATACAAGTAATTTGGTTACATGCCATGAAATATAAGAATGAATATAAATAAGGGAAAGAGTACCAATATCCCATAACCTAGTAAGGTTGGTACAAGAGCATTTAGCAAAAGAATAAGAGTAATATAAGTGTCAAATATACAATAGTATTGAATAGAAAGACCAGCCAAAATAGATATAGTCAACTTCAGCTCTGAAAGTTCACCCTATTTTTGAACTCCAAAGAACACCAATACGTGTCAAGGGAAGTAGATACTACTCGAATCTGTATTAGAAAATAATGTAGAAGTGTAGTATAAGTACCAAAGCAACAGGTTCTCAGTAGGCATCATGGGTTGACTGAGCAAAATCATAATATAGATACAATGAGATGTGAGATAATAGGCCAATTCAACAAATATGGCAAACCTAGAATCATGCTCATATACTAAAACTAAGCATTTGAGTAAATAATATCAAAGAGAACATAACTAAATATAGCATAATTAATCTCCTAAAAGCCCATAAGACACACAAGAGTAAATAATCCATGCAATCCCTTAAAGGCCTGGTAGATGCAATCAAGAAATAGTAATGTAGTAAGTATCCCAAATATCCAAATCAAGAAATCATAACTACAGATCCTTTCATATCATAAACACCAAACTCAAACCGATTCCTTAAACATCATAAGAAACTTCTCAATGCCAGGCTTGAATAATAAATTGTATATCACATGTCGGTCTTGAACCATAAATAATATCATGAATATCAGACTCAAATTAGAATTAATGTCGGGCACGAATAGGTCTTAATATCATAGTTGCTAAACTCAAACCAAACCCTCGTCAAGCTCAGAAATATAGATAAGATAATGAAAGAAAGCCTATTGAGTCGACAAGGTTCTAATAGTAACCTTGACATAAGTGGGTTTGAGGGGCCTACATTTAACACTAGAAGTCCGTCCTAAGGAAATTTCTACCCCAAACTGGACTAAGGTTAAAAAATCCAGCTACAAGGTACTTCAGAAGTCTTATTAAGTATTCAGATAGCAATTCAACCTAAGGAATGAGTAGTAGGTTAAATCCACCTAAATATGACAAACTAACTGGATAATTATTCTAAATTTTGTATAGCACCAAGTCATAATTCCTATCTCCATAGAATTCAATAAAAGTCTGCTAATTGGAAATTTCTCGATTCGAGAAGTCTTCGCATGATTCCATGCTATCAAAATAGTGATGTGTACATTAATATGAGAATTATGATACCCGTATAGCATTTTTGTGCTTCAGGTCCAAAATTAATTCAAAATAATGTGTAGGGACCGCCTGTAGAATCACAACTTTGAAATCATCAATAAGTCCCTCTATGATCAAGAATAATTTACTCTTAAGAATGGATAAATTCTGAGCTCAAATGATACCAAAATCAACCCATTAAGAAACTAGGTATTTATTACTAAATTAGAGAACTAAACCAAGAATTAGATAGAAAATTACAAGGATTATGATGATAAAGCAAATTTCCCAAGCTCATCAACACCCAACGATCACCCAAGGATCAATCTCTCTCTCTTTTCACACTCCTCAGGGCTTTAATACTATTGGAACCTGGGGAAAATAAGAGAACCTAGAAAAGGGCTGAAATAAATGCACTTGCAGGTAGCGCTTAAACAGTCACTTCATCGTTTAAGGGGTTGCCGCTAAATAGGCATAGGATCGCTTAAGAAATCCCTAACACTTGGCGAATCTCACCTAAAGTGAATAAAATGTCACTTTAGTAGTTAGGGCTCCACTAAGAGACATAGGCAGGACCATCCTTAGCCGCTATAGCGACCAAAGGTCACCCTAAATGGTTGCACCAGCTGAACTGGATTTTTCAAGGTTTTCATCGGTCCCTACGAATTTGTTTGAAATCCCATAAATGTAGACAAACTATGCTACTTTGATATTTTTGACTCAATGGAACTATAAAAATTTCCATGTAGAGTCAATTTGAAGAAATGTGAGCCTCACAGTTAAGGGATATTTTTCCCCAAATCTATCACATAGCCCATATTTAAAATACCAACAATAAAAAATATATTTAGTAGAAAAAAGGAAGAATACTACATAGTAAGCCGAAATGAACATGTAATAGACTATAGATATGCAAAAGGAAGAGCTAGTATACCATTAGTATCAAAAAGAATAAAATATATACACCTTGGAGGAACAGAGATATTAATAAAAGCATGTTTTAGAGAAGGAATAGATACACCAATAGAATTATATTTAGCAGATAATAAAATTATAAACTCTATAGAAAAAAGTATAATAACAGCCATAAAAGGAAATTTAATATACCAAACATTTAAATTTATAATGTGTGAATTATTCAGTAGCAATAACAGATAAAAATATAGATAAATCATTAATATTATATTAAAAAATATCAAGAATAGAACTAACTCTAGGAAGTAAAATATTTACAGCAAGATGCAAAAATCTATATGTATTAACAACAAAACATAAAATAACAGGAAAAAATACAATTAATAAAATACAAATAGAAAGTCCTTTTGAACAATTTGTAAAAATAATTGATAATAATGATTATAGTTACAAAGACCTAAATATAGAAGAAGATTTAGAAATAATAAATGATAGAATATGTACAACAAAAAGAATAGCTCATGAAAAAACAGAATCATCAAGCTCATCAAAAAGAACAAGTTATGAAACAACTTCAACAGTTAATTTAAATCAACATTATATAATAGGAATAATAAATGAAAAAGAATATTTAATACTCTTAAACACAGGACAAGAAGAAATTTATATAGCAAAATATCTAGTAAAAAGTGAAGATATAAAATCTAATAGTGATATATGCCCAGATCTACCAAGGAGTCTAATAAACATTAAAGATACGGCAGAAAAAATAATAATAATAGGAGTCAGAAAAATAAAAATAGAACTTGAAATAAAGGAATAAATGCAAAAAAACAGACTTAATATTAGGAATAAAATGGTTAGAACAAGTAAAAATCATA